>NW_028319688.1:90000-110000 GCF_062004578.1 Staurois parvus | reverse complement strand
AGTTGGCCCCGCCCTTTGCAGCTATAACAGTTTCAACTCTTCTGGGAAGGCCGTCCACAAGGTTTAGGAGGGTGTCTATGGGAAGGTTGGACCATTCTTCCAGAAGCACATTTGTCAGGTCAGGCACTGATGTCGGGGGAGGAGGCCTGGCTCACAGTCTCCGCTCTAATTCATCCCAAAGGTGTTCTATGGGGTTGAGGTCAGGACTCTGTGCAGGACAGTCAAGTTCCTCCACCCCAAACTGGCTCCTCCATGTCTTTACGGACCTTGCTTTGTGCACTGGTGCGCAGTCATGTTGGAACAGGAAGGGGCCATCCCCAAACTCTTCCCACAAAGTTGGGAGCATGAAATTGTCCAAAATGTCACCTGAAGAGTTCCCTTCTCTGGAACTAGGGGGCCAAGCCCAACCCCTGAAAAACACCCCCACACCATAATCCCCCCTCCACCAAACTCTACACTTGGCACAATGCAGTCAGGCAAGTACCGTTCTCCTGGCAACTGCCAAACCCAGATATGTCCATTGGATTGCCAGACAGAGAAGCGTGATTGGTCACTCCAGACAAGTCTCCACTGCTCTAGAGTCCAGTGGCGGCGTGCTTTACACCACGGCATCCAACGCTTTGCATTGCACTTGGTGATGGAAGGCTTGGATGCAGCTGCTTGGCCATGGAAACCCATTCCATGAAGCTCTCTACGCACTGTTGTTGGGCTCATCTGAAGGCCACACCAAGTTTGGAGGTCTTTAGCTATTGACTCTGCAGACAGTTGGCGACTTCTGCGCACTGTGCGCTTCAGCATGCGCTGACCCCGCCCTGTCATGTGACGTGGCCTACCACTTGGTGGCTGAGTGGCTGTTGTTCCCAGTTGCTTCCACTTTGTTATAATCCCACTAACAGTTGAGCGTGGAATATTTAGTAGCCAGGAAATGTTACGGATGGACTTATTGCCCAGGTGGCCACCTATCACGGGACCACGCTTGGAGTCACTGAGCTCCTGAGAGCGACCCATTCTTTCACCAATGTTTGTAGAAGCAGTCTGCATGCCTAGGGGATGATTGTATACACCTGTGTCCATTGAGGGGATTGGAACACCTGAATCACATGATTGGAAGGGGGAGGGGCCAATTCTTTTGAGAATATAGTGTATGAGGTTGTGTGTTGCATGTAGGGCACCCATCCTTTTCCAATATGAGGAAAGAAGTCCTGCATTTGAAAATTGTGCTGCACCAAACTGCATCATGCCAGGAGTGCCATTAAAGAAGAAATCTTGAAAAAATAAACTTTTAGCCCGTGCCAGCGCAGTCCCACTGTATGGGTCAAATGCTAATTTTATTCTAGGGAGGAGGACACCAAAGATATACTCACTTGACCCTCTGATCCAAGGGCGGACTGACAACTCATGGGGCCCCCGGGCAATGGGGGATCATGGGGCCCCTGTGTCCTTGCCCAAACTCAAAAAAGCCTATGAAAAAGGTACCAGGGGCATCTCATGGGGCCCCCTACTGACCCCGGGCCCTCGGGCAGTGCCCGAGTTTCCAAATGGTCAGTCCATCCCTGCTCCGATCTTCCCAGCACAAGAACAGTCCTTATGGCTGGTTCCCCCCCCATATCCATCAGTCTTGTAAATTGACTGTTCCTGACGTCAGCATGCTCTACAGGAACAGTCCACTGTACTGCGGGGGGAGCGTGGTTTTCCGTAGGACCAGCGGATCAGCTGAGTATGAGGCTATTCCTCACCCCCCAGAAATAACAAGCAGCCGATCCATGCAGCGGGGGGGCACAGCCTCACTGCATAGCACAAAAAAAATCTTTCCTGACGTTCCGCTTGAAGAATTAATGGCAACTCACACATCTTGCTGAAGAGTAGCGCATTTCTGTGCGGGAAAGCACATGATTTTTCGCATGTTCCTGACACATATACTATAGATCTGAACCAGGCCATTAACTTCAAAGGACGGTGCTATGCGCTCGAAATGCGGAAAAAAAAAAAAAAAAAGTGCGGGCAAAATTATTTAAAATTGTGCCACAGTAAAAATGTATTTTGCCAGATGCAAACACCCTCACATTTGCCAGATGCATAAGGCAAAAGGCAGTACGCAATTTTGCACCCTTTTCCCACACCACACTTGGTGCGAACAAGCCCTGACCAGGGGCAGACTGACCATTTGGAAACTCGAGCACTGCCCGAGGGCCCGGGGTCTGTAGGGGCCCCATAAGATGCCCCTGGTGCCTTTTTCATAGGCTTTTTTGAGTGTGGGCATGGACACAGGGGCCCCACGATCCCCTATTGCCCGGGGGCCCCATGATTTCTCAGTCCACCCCTGGCCCTCACAGTAGGGCTGTAACAGGAACATTAGATTGTAAGCCCAGGTAAGGCACGCAGGAATTATGTGCACAGCTCAATATTCTCTGCGAAAATTTATACTGCCATGCAAGCAAATAAAAGTCGTAAAATTTAAAAAAATAAATAAATATATATATATATATATATAAAAAAAACCATAAATACATATAAAATAAATACATCCAAAATAAATTAATATAAATAAATACATATAAAATAAATTAATATAAATTAATTAAATTAAAATAGAAATTAATAATAAAAGAAAAGAAAAGAAAAGAAAAAAAAAAAAAAAAAGAAATTCTGTTATGTTTGTAGTTATCAGCCATTAATCAGGGAATCTAAACTGGCAGAAACACTGGACATTGGGATAGAAGGAAGAGCCGCTGAAGGGGAAAAAAAAAAGGGGACAGGTTATATTTGCATAATCAAAAAAAGAGTGTTTCAAAACAATACTGAAATACACAATATCGCGCTGGATGCAAACATTAAATTAAATTAATAATATGTGAAAACAATTAAAATAACAATCTCATAACATCCCCAACAGCTGCCATGTAATATAATCAAATGCAAACAAAACCCGCAGTGATAGTGTAAAAAAGTGGCGCAGACAGTGATAAGCTATTAATAATAATAATAATAATAATAATAATAATAATTAATAATGTCGAATAAAATATATTCCTAAAAATTAAATCAACCAATAAAATTTCAAATAAAAAGTCATTAATGTGTGAGAAAAAACTGATGTGAATCCAAATCAAACTTCACATAATTTAGAATCCACCATGTGATCAAAAAAACCTCCAGTGATAAAAAACCTCCAGTGATAAAAAAACATTGGTCACAGTGCGCCCCCATTTCTATGATATGAGCGGCAGATCTGGTTTTTACAGACCGCCATCCTGCCCGTCCTTCATTTGTAGGTCAAAGCGAGAAGGGTACTTCAACAAAAAAAAAAATGCTGATTTTAAAATATATGTGAATTTGTTTTCTTTTTAAATAGCCCCGGACAGCCTTGATGGTACCACTGCAGCTTAGAACAGCCCGGTGCACACGGCCTGATAATATACTGATAGGGAAAGACAGGCCGCTCTTTGCTATTTTTCCCGGCTGCCATAATAAAGCTGTGGCGGGTTTAGTGATGGAATATGACGGGGAATGCCTGAGCAGCCTGGGAGGGGAGTGCTGATCGCTGGATGTAATTCGGGTCACGGATAGATGGGGACCTTTGCACAGAAACAGACAGAACAATTGTCTGCCTAAGTGGGATAAATAGCGCTTATCTCTGGGTAATGCCGCCTTCTTTTGTCTGGTAATATATCTTGATTGAGGCTCCTCCATTGTGTCTCCAACAACACAGATTGACTTAATAGCAGAAAATTATAGTCAATGGGCTGACGGCTGTTATCCCCGTCACCAGGATGGAGGGAGAGAACCTTCTGGATGGCTGAGGGACTCACCCTGAGAAGAGACAGAAGAAAGAGTTTCAGAGACAATTGTCACCATCTGACAGTGACACACCATTCACCAACACTAGAGACCCAACATTACAGATCCAACACTACGGATCCAACACTACAGATCCAACACTACGGATCCAACATTAGAGACCCAACATTACAGATCCAACACTACGGATCCAACACTACGGATCCAACACTAGAGATCCAACATTACAGATCCAACACTACAGATCCAACACTAGAGATCCAACATTACAGATCCAACACTACGGATCCAACATTAGAGACCCAACATTACAGATCCAACACTACGGATCCAACATTAGAGACCCAACATTACAGATCCAACACTACGGATCCAACACTACAGATCCAACACTAGAGATCCAACATTACAGATCCAACACTAGAGACCCAACATTACAGATCCAACACTACGGATCACACACTACGGATCCAACACTACAGATTCAGCACTAGAGACCCAACATTACAGATACAACACTACGGATCCAACACTATGGATCCAACACTAGAGATCCAACATTACAGATCCAACATTACAGATCCAACACTACGGATCCAACACTACGGATCCAACACTAGAGATCCAACATTACAGATCCAACACTACAGATCCAACACTAGAGATCCAACATTACAGATCCAACACTAGAGACCCAACATTACAGATCCAACACTACGGATCCAACACTACGGATCCAACACTAGAGATCCAACATTACAGATCCAACACTACAGATCCAACACTACAAATCCAACACTAGAGATCCAACATTACAGATCCAACACTACAGATCCAACACTACAAATCCAACACTAGAGATCCAACATTACAGATCCAACACTAGTGACCCAACATTACAGATCCAGCACTACGGATCCAACACTAGAGACCCAACATTACAGATCCAACACTACAGATCCAACACTACGGATCCAACACTAGAGACCCAACATTACGGATCCAACACTACAGATCCAACACTACAGATCCAGCACTAGAGACCCAACATTACAGATCCAACACTACAGATCCAACACTATAGATCCAACACTAGAGATCCAACACTACAGACCCAACATTACAGATCCAACACTACGGATCACACACTACGGATCCAACACTACAGATCCAGCACTAGAGACCCAACATTACAGATCCAACATTACAGATCAAGCACTAGAGACCCAACATTACAGATCCAACACTACAGATCCAACACTACAGATCCGACACTACAGATCCAACACTAGAGACCCAACATTACAGATCCAACATTACAGATCCAACATTACAGATCCAACACTACAGATCCGACACTACAGATCCAACACTAGAGACCCAACATTACAGATCCAACACTACAGATCCAACACCACAGATTCAACACTAGAGACCCAACATTACAGATCCAACACTACGGATCACACACTACGGATCCAACACTACAGATCCAACACTACAGATCCAATACTACAGATCCAATACTACAGATGCAACACTACATATCCAACACTACAGATCCAGCACTAGAGACCCAACATTACAGATCCAACATTACAGATCCAACACTACGGACCCAACACTACGGATCCAACACTACAGATCCAACACTACAGATCCAATACTACAGATGCAACACTACAGATCCAACACTACAGATCCAGCACTAGAGACCCAACATTACAGATACAACACTACGGATCCAACACTACAGATCCAACACTAGAGAACCAACACTAGAGACCCAACACTACGGATCCAACGCTAGAGACCCAACACTACAGATGCAACACTAGAGACCCAACGCTACGGATCCAGCACTAGAGACCCAATACTACGGCTCCAACACTAGAGACCCAACCTTACAGATCCAACACTACAGATCCAGCACTAGAGACCCAACACTAGAGATCCAAAACTATAGATCCAACCAGGGGCGGACTGACCATTTGAGCACTCGGGCACTGCCCGAGGGCCCGGGGTCAGTAGGAGGCCCCATGAAATTCCCCTGGTACCTTTTTATAGGCTTTTTTGGGGTGTTTTTTGAGTGTGGGCAAGGACACAGGGGTCCCATGATCCCCTATTGCCCAAGAGCCCCATGAGTTGTCAGTCCAGCCCTGGATCCAACACTACGGATCCAACAGTAGAGACCCAACACTACAGATGCACCACTAGAGACCCAACACTAGAGACCCAACACTAGAGACCCAACACTACAGATCCAAAACTAGAGATCCAACACTAGAGACCAAACACTACGGATCCAACACTAGAGACCCAATACTACGGCTCCAACACTAGAGACCCAACGTTACAGATCCAACACTACAGATCCAGCACTAGAGACCCAACACTAGAGATCCAACACTACAGATCCAACCAGGGGCGGAGTGACCATTTGAGCACTCGGGCACTGCCCGAGGGCCCGGAGTCAGTAGGAGGCCCCATGAAATTCCCCTGGTACCTTTTTATAGGCTTTTTTGGGGTGTTTTTTGAGTGTGGGCAAGGACACAGGGGTCCCATGATCCCCTATTGCCCGAGAGCCCAATGAGTTGTCAGTCCAGCCCTGGATCCAACACTACGGATCCAACACTAGAGACCCAACACTACAGATGCACCACTAGAGACCCAACACTAGAGACCCAACGCTACGGATCCAAAACTAGAGATCCAACACTAGAGACCAAACACTACGGATCCAACACTACGGATCCAATACTACAGATCCAACACTACAGATCCAATGCTATGGATCCAGCACTAGAGACCCAACGCTACAGATCCAACACTACAGATCCAACACTACAGATCCAACGCTAGAGACCCAACACTACAGATGCAACACTAGAGACCCAATACTACGGCTCCAACACTAGAGACCCAACGTTACAGATCCAACACTACAGATCCAGCACTAGAGACCCAACACTAGAGATCCAACACTACAGATCCAACCAGGGGCGGACTGAATATTTGAGCACTCGGGCACTGCCCGAGGGCCCGGGGTCAGTAGGAGGCCCCATGAAATTCCCCTGGTACCTTTTTATAGGCTTTTTTGGGGTGTTTTTTGAGTGTGGGCAAGGACACAGGGGTCCCATGATCCCCTATTGCCCGAGAGCCCCATGAGTTGTCAGTCCAGCCCTGGATCCAACACTACGGATCCAACACTAGAGACCCAACACTACAGATGCACCACTAGAGACCCAACACTAGAGACCCAACACTACGGATCCTACACTAGAGACCCAACACTACAGATTCAACACTACGGATCCAACACTAGAGACCCAACACTACAGATCCAACACTAGAGACCCAACACTATGGATCCAACACTAGAGACCCAACACTACAGATCCAACACTACAGATCCAACACTAGAGACCCAGCACTACAGATCCAACACTAGAGACCCAACACTACAGATCCAACACTAGAGACCCAACACTACAGATCCAACACTACGGATCCAGCACTAGAGACCCAACACTACAGATCCAACACTATGGATCCAACACTACAGATCCAACACTACAGATCCAACACTACGGATCCAGCACTAGAGACCCAACACTACAGATCCAACACTACGGATCCAACAGTACGGATCCAACACTACAGATCCAACACTACAGATCCAGCACTAGAGACTCAACACTACGGATCCAATACTAGAGACCCAACACTATGGATCCAACACTAGAGACCCAACACTAGAGACCCAACACTACAGACCCAACACTACAGATCCAACACTACAGATCCAACAGTACGGATCCAATACTAGAAACCCAACACTATGGATCCAACACTAGAGACCCAACACCACAGATCCAACACTACAGATCCAACACTACAGACCCAATATAACAGATCCAACACTACGGATCCAACATTGGTTAGTCCGGCTTTCTTCTGCAGACCACAATCCCTGGATTGGGTCGGTTCCGCCCTCTGTCATATTTCAGGTGGGGGTTGGACTCCGGTGACTCCATTAGTGTGCTCTCAGCCCTGCGCTCTATTATGGAGCCCGGCACCTTGACACGGAATTCAGCGAACTCCTAACAAAGGACGATGGCTGTTATTGTATCTCTGTTTCTCTGGTAACCATTTCTATGGTATGAGCGGCAGATCTGGTTTTTACAGACCGCCATCCTGCCGGTTAAGTGCCCGTCCTTCATTTGTAGGTCAAAGAGAGAAGGGTACTTCATATTCCAATTCTCTGAAATCCCCCGCTTCCCGGGGCGGCCATAGCCTCCTTGTCATTGTTTTTTCTAACATTTATTAGAGATATTCTGGGATACTGAGATCTGAAGAAAGAAACAGAAGAAGCCAGCGTGTTAACCCCTCACTGACCGCCAATTTCTAAACGTACTTTAACCCCTCGCCCTCCAGAGAATGCCCCCCTTCCTGACCAGGCCATTTTTTGCGTTACGGAGCTGCGTCATGCAATGCTGCACCCAAGTGAGATTTACGTTCCTTTTTCCCCACAAATTGAGCTTTCTTTCTTTGGTATTTGATAGCCTCTGGGTTTGTTAATTTTTGCGCTATAGACAAAAAAAGATCAACAATTTTGAAAAAAAAAAAAAATATTTTTTACTTTTTGCTATAAAACATGTCCAGTTAAAAAAAATTTAAATAACATTTTGTCATAAATTTTGGCCAAAATGTATTCTGCTCTGTGGCTTTGCTAAAAAAAAAATCCTGATACATGTAAATTCATTGGTTTACGTGAAAGTTATAACATTTACAAATGACGGTGTATATACTAGGATTCTTTTTCTTTAACTAGTAATGGTGACAGTCAGCGATTATAGCGGGACTGCGGCGGGCATTCTGACACTGGAGGGGGGGGGAGGACTGACTAACTGCCATTGACATCCTCAGTGACTCCAATATAGTGATCAGTGCTAATAAAAAGCTGTACTAATGGCACTGGGCAGGAGGAGGTTAACATCTGGGGCAATCAAAGGGTTACCTGTGTGCTGTGTGTGCTGTATAGACATGCTGCTTTGTATTGCTCTGCTGTATAAAGCACACCGCCACTTGACTCTAGAGCAGAGTAGGCGTGTTCTCTGGAGTGACCAATCACGCTTCTCTGTCTGGCAATCCGATGGACGTGTTTGGGTTTGGCGGTTGCCAGGAGAACGGTACTTGCCTGACTGCATTGTGCCAAGTGTAAAGTTTGGTGGAGGGGGGATTATGGTGTGGGGTTGTTTTTCAGGGGTTGGGCTTGGCCCCCTAGTTCCAGTGAAGGGAACTCTTAAGGCGACATTTTGGACAATTTCATGCTCCCAACTTTGTGGGAAGAGTTTGGGGAGGGCTCCTTCCTGTTCCAACATGACTGCCCCCCCAGTGCACAAAGCAAGGTCCATAAAGACATGGAGGAGCCAGTTTGGGGTGGAGGAACTTGACTGGCCTGCACAGAGTCCTGACCTCAACCCCATAGAACACCTTTGGGATGAATTAGAGTAAAGACTGTGAGCCAGGCCTCCTCCCCCGACATCAGTGCCTGACCTGACAAATGTGCTTCTGGAAGAATGATCCAACCTTCCCATAGACACCCTCCTAAACCTTGTGGACGGCCTTCCCAGAAGAGTTGAAGCTGTTATAGCTGCAAAGGGCGGGGCCAACTCAATATTGAACCCTACGGACTAAGACTGGGGGGCATTAAAGGTCATGTGTGTGGAAAGGGTGGGGCCAACTCAATATTGAACCCTACGGACTAAGACTGGGGGGCCATTAAAGGTAATGTGTGTGGAAAGGGCGGGGCCAACTCAATATTGAACGCTACGGGCTAAGACTGGGAGGCCATATATTACATGTACTTGACTCCTACACTATGTGCATTGCATATTCTTGACCCCTGCATTATGTTCATAATATACTCCTGACCCCTACACTCTATTCGTTACATACACCTGGCCCCTGCACTATGTACATTACATATTCCTCCTCCTCGCCCTGCTAATTCTCCTCGCTCACCTTGTCCTCCTAACCCTCCTCGCTCGCCTCGTCCTCCTCGCTTTCCTCATCCTCCTCGCTCTCCTCATCCTACTCTCTTTCCTTGCCCTCCTCGTCCTGCTTGTCCTCCTCATTCTCCTCATCCTCCTCGCTCTCCTCGCCCTCCTCGCCCTGCTTGTCCTCCTCGTTCTCCTCGTCTTCCTCATTCTCCTCGTCCTCCTTGTCCTCCTCACTTCCCACATCCTCCTCATCCTCCTCGCCCTCCTCGTCCTCCTCACCCCCCTCGTCCTCCTCGTTCTCCTCATCCTCCTCGCCCCCCTCGTACTCCTCACCCTCCTGCCCCCCCCCCCCACTCACTTATTGCCAATTTTCAGTAGAATCTGCACTTCTAAAGAGCAGAAGATACGTAACCCATAAATCACGCTCTGTGCTATTGATTCCAGTCTGAATCATTACGCCAGCCAGAGAGAAGGCCGGGGCTGATTACTGATTATGTTTTTCGGGACTGTAGCACTTTTTTCTTTGCAATTCGTAAATCAGCGACTCCCGAAAAGCAAACTTAAAGTCTTGAATAGGAACAAGGAAATTTCATTGAATGTATAACTTTTATTAAACGACAATAAAACTAAAAGAAACCTTCACACAGCCCCAGATGGAATGAAGTCCATCCATAGAGAAGGTCCATGGACAGTTGTGCAGAAATGGTTAAATTTCGACATTGATAATGAAAATCTGACCGAACGTCCCCAAAAAAATGTCTTTTATTTAAGAATAGCGACCATATGAAGCCATTTATTATTACATAGTTTGGCACCTTTTAAAAATCATGAAAAATACCAAAAAATCTACCTGGTGTCAAATCCTATTGATGCAGAAAAAAAAGAAACCGAACTGCTAAATACGGCAAAGGCATTGGATTCTTTGGGCACAGTAAGAGATCACACAGTAAAATACATATAATCATTTATTACATAGTTAGTCTGGCTGAAAAAAGACAAAAGTTCATCCAGTTCAACCATTAAAAAAAAACAAAAAACATTTTACTCCTACACCCACAGTTGATCCAGAGGAAGGCAAAAAACCCAGCAAAGCACGATCCAATCTGCTCCTGCAGGGGAAATTCCTTCCTGATCCCCCGAGAGGCAATCGGATATTCCCTGGATCAACTTTCCCTATAAATGTTATATCCAGTTATATTCTGTGTATCCAAGAAAGAATCCAGGACTTTCCTACAGCAATCCACTGAGCTGGCCACAACCAACTCTGGAGGGAGTCTATTTCATATTTTCACAGCTCTTACTGTGAAGACACCTTTCCGTGTTTGGAGATTAAATTTCTTTTCCTCCAGATGTAAAGAGCGCCCCTTGTCCTCTGTGATAACCTCAGGGGGAATAACTACACCGAGTTCACTATATGAACCACTGATGTATTTATACATGGAGATCATATCCCCCCTTATGTATTATACATGGTGATCATATCCCCCCCTTATGTATTATACATGGAGATTATATCCCCCCTTATGTATTATACATGGAGATCATATCCCCCCCTTATGTATTATACATGGAGATTATATCCCCCCTTATGTATTATACATGGAGATCATATCCCCCCTTATGTATTATACATGGTGATCATATCCCCCCCTTATGTATTATACATGGAGATCATATCCCCCCTTATGTATTATACATGGAGATCATATCCCCCCTTATGTATTATACATGGAGATCATATCCCTCCTTATGTATTATACATGGAGATCATATCCCCCCTTATGTATTATACATGGAGATCATATCCCCCCTTATGTATTATACATGGAGGTCATATCCCCCCTTATGTATTATACATGGAGATCATATCCCCCTTATGTATTATACATGGAGATCATATCCCCCCTTATGTATTATACATGGAGATCATATCCCCCCTTATGTATTATACATGGAGATCATATCCCCCCTTATGTATTATACACGGAGATCATATCCCCCCTTATGTATTATACATGGAGATCATATCCCCCCTTATGTATTATACACGGAGATCATATCCCCCCTTATGTATTATACACGGAGATCATATCTCCCCTTATGTATTATACACGGAGATCATATCCCCCCTTATGTATTATACGTGGTGATCATATCCCCCCCTTATGTATTATACGTGGAGATCATATCCCCCCTTATGTATTATACGTGGAGATCATATCCCCCCCTTATGTATTATACGTGGAGATCATATCCCCCCCTTATGTATTATACGTGGAGATCATATCCCCCCTTATGTATTATACATGGAGATCATATCCCCCCTTATGTATTATACACGGAGATCATATCTCCCCTTATGTATTATACACGGAGATCATATCCCCCCTTATGTATTATACGTGGTGATCATATCCCCCCCTTATGTATTATACGTGGAGATCATATCCCCCCTTATGTATTATACGTGGAGATCATATCCCCCCCTTATGTATTATACGTGGAGATCATATCCCCCCCTTATGTATTATACGTGGAGATCATATCCCCCCTTATGTATTATACGTGGAGATCATATCCCCCCCTTATGTATTATACGTGGAGATCATATCCCCCCTTATGTATTATACGTGGAGATCATATCCCCCCCTTATGTATTATACGTGGAGATCATATCCCCCCCTTATGTATTATACGTGGAGATCATATCCCCCCCTTATGTATTATACGTGGAGATCATATCCCCCCTTATGTATTATACGTGGAGATCATATCCCCCCCTTATGTATTATACGTGGAGATCATATCCCCCCCTTATGTATTATACGTGGAGATCATATCCCTCCTTATGTATTATACGTGGAGATCATATCCCCCCCTTATGTATTATACGTGGAGATCATATCCCCCCCTTATGTATTATACGTGGAGATCATATCCCCCCCTTATGTATTATACGTGGAGATCATATCCCCCCTTATGTATTCGTAATGTAATCCATGTTTGGAGATTACATTTATTTTCCTCCAGACGTAAAGAGCGCCCCCTTTTCCTCTTTTATTGACATAAAAGAGTCATATATTCATAATAGGACCCATAGTACAAACATGCCCCTCAACAGAGGGAACAAGAGCAAAAAAGATCATAGTTATAAACACAATGCCCCCTCTAATATGTATAAAATATACCAACTAAGCACATAGTTCCAATATGCGTACATCAAAATACGGTCAACGCGTTTCGTCTGTGCATTTGGCTTCTTCAGGACCGTAGCTTGAATACGAGGGAGAATAGTGCTACTGCACATGTAAAGAAAATACAAAATGAATATACAAACAAACACACAAATATGCACAGGATAAACAAGATACATATGTGTAAAATGAAGCTGAGCTTACGTGGAGAGGACGGATGGGAGGCAAGGAAGTCCTGAGGGCGGGCATAGGGGGCCAGAGCTTGAAGCGAGCCAATAAAGAACCCGAATGCCAGTTGTAGTAAATTGGAATCCTGTAATAGGAAGTAGATAAAACTGTACCACCGAATGACAAAGGTATGCCATAATTACATGACAACAGAAATCCCCCAAATGGGTCAAAAGTTTCCCTCCCCTGGAAGGTTCGGCCTTGGTACAGACACACAAGGGGACACACACAGGGTACAATGGCAGTTAAAAGGTTCATTTCCCACATCTGTGCCTTTTTGAATTGCAATCTGCGCATAAATAGTCAGTGAGTTTGTTAGCTCTCACGTGGAAGCACTGAGCAGGCTAGACACTGAGCCATGGGGAGCAGAAAAGAACTGTCAAAAGACCTGCTTAACTAGGTAATGGAACTTTATAAAGATGGAAAAGGATATAAAAAGATATCCAAAGCCTTGAATATGCCAGTCAGTACTGTTCAATCACCTATTAATCTGAGGATCTCTTGATACGAAGCCAAGGTCAGCTAAACCAAGAAAGATTGCAGCCACAACTGCCAGAAGAATTGTTCGGGATACAAAGGGAAACCCAACAGGGAACCTCAAGAGGAATACAGGCTGCTCTAGAAAAAGACGGTGTGGTTGTTTCAAGGAGCACAATACGATGGTACTTGAACAAAAATTAGCTGCATGGTCGAGTTGCCAGAAAGAAGCCTTTACTGCGCCAATGCCACAAAAAAGCAATATGCCTGACAACACATTGATACGCCTCACCGGCTTTTTCGTGGCATTGGCGCAGTAAAGGCTTCTTTTTGGCATTGGCGCAGTAAAGTCCCACTCTACCAGCTGGAAAAAAGAGCAACATCTACCAGATCCGGGTATCCTCATGGAGCAACTGCACCTCAGGCCAGGGGGCAGCAATGCACTTCCAAGGTTCCTCCATTCTTCTCAAGTCTCTGAGAAAGAAGGACCTTCGAAACGCGTGGCCACCCACTGTGCGCAGTGAAATCACAGTACATTTCGGGCCGAGTCTGTACAACTGTGCAAGAATAATGGGAGGGCTGAAGGTCGGCTAGAATTCAATAGATTTTTTTTTTAGTTAATTTAACTTTAATTAGCACCAACATTCATGTCGTTACAGAATGACAAGTATAATAAAGTTTATTGACAGAAAGATTAAAGGAAAACTGCATTTTATTGAAGTGAATTAAAACAGGAAAAATCTATGTCGATCTCGTAGGAAGTGATCGGATTTTTCCAATCAAGGAAAATGTAACTAATAATAAAACTAAATAAAAATTCAAAGTCTGATGGCTTGATCAAATTTCCACATGTATGGATAGCCCAGGAGTAGTCAGCTGGCAGTCATGGACAGTTCCTGATATGCTTTATCCCCCCCAGACCTTTCACCATTCTGTTCCCCGTCTCTGGACCCCTTTAGCAATATATAGTTCTAAATAGAGGAATCAGGACCTCCTTCCTCCTGCCGGTGACCCCTCTAGTGATAGGATCTATATAGAGGAATCAGGACCTCCTTCCTCCTGCCGGTGACCCCTCTAGTGATAGGATCTATATAGAGGAATCAGGACCTCCTTCCTCCTGCCGGTGACCCCTCTAGTGATATGACGATCTATATAGAGGAATCGGGACCTCCTTCCTCCTGCCGGTGACCCCTCTAGTGACATAAAGATCTATATAGAGGAATTGGGACCTCCTTCCTCCTGCCGGTGACCCCTCTAGTGATATGAAGATCTATATAGAGGAATCGGGACCTCCTTCCTCCTGCCGGTGACCCCTCTAGTGATAGGATCTATATAGAGAAATCAGGACCTCCATCCTCCTGCCGGTGACCCCTCTAGTGATAGGATCTATATAGAGGAATCAGGACCTCCTTCCTCCTGCCGGTGACCCCTCTAGTGATAAAAAGATCTATATAGAGGAATCAGGACCTCCTTCCTCCTGCCGGTGACCCCTCTAGTGATATAAAGATTTATATAGAGGAATCAGGACCTCCTTCTGGAGAACCCTCTAGTTATATAAAGGTTTATATAGAGGAATCGGGACCTCCTTCCTCCTGCCGGTGACCCCTCTAGTGATATAGAGATCTATATAGAGGAATCAGGACCTCCTTCCTCCTGCCGGTGACACCTCTAGCGATATATAGATCTATATAGAGGAATCAGGACCTCCTTCCCCCTGCCGGTGACCCCTCTAGTGATAGGATCTATATAGAGGAATCAGGACCTCCTTCCTCCTGCCGGTGACCCCTCTAGTGATATAAAGATCTATATAGAGGAATCAGGACCTCCTTCCTCCTGCCGGTGACCCCTCTAGTGATATAAAGATCTATATAGAGGAATCGGGACCTCCATCCTCATGCCGGTGACCCCTCTAGTGATATGAAGATCTATATACAGGAATCTGGACCTTCTTCCTCCTGCCGGTGACCCCTTTAGTGATATAAAGATCTATATAGAGGAATCAGGACCTCCTTCCTCCTGCCGGTGACCCTTCTAGTGATCTAAAGATCTATATAGAGGAATCAGGACCTCCTTCCTCCCGCCGGTGATCCCTCTAGTGATATAAAGATCTATATAGAGGAATCAGGACCTCCTTCCTCCTGCCGGTGATCCCTCTAGTGATATAAAGATCTATATAGAGGAATCAGGACCTCCTTCCTCCTGTCGGTGACCCCTTTAGTGATATAAAGATCTATATAGAGGAATCAGGACCTCCTTCCTCCTGACGGTGACCCCTCTAGTGATATAAAGATCTTTATAGAGGAATCAGGACCTCCTTCCTCCCGCCAGAGACTCCTCTAGTGATATAAAGATCTATATAGAGGAATCAGGACCTCCTTCCTCCTGCCGGTGACCCCTCTAGTGATATAAATATCTATATAGAGGAATCAGGACCTCCTTCCTCCCCCCGGTGACCCCTCTAGTGATATAAAGATCTATATAGAGGAATTGGGACCTCCTTCCTCCTGCCGGTGACCCTTCTAGTGATCTAAAGATCTATATAGAGGAATAAGGACCTCCATCCTCCCGCCAGAGACTCCTCTAGTGATATAAAGATCTATATAGAGGGATCAGGACCTCCTTCCTCCTGCCGATGACCCCTCTGGTAATAACTGTCAGAGAGTTCCTTTCCTGTAGGTGTAATATTTTGCATTTGGAAACATTGAACTCCAGATTTCATTGACTAATCTTCCAGCAATGCCAAATCATGTTCCATGTTACAAACACCCCCAGAAACATCGGCCATATTGCACATCTTCATGTCATACCTTACCCGCTAAACCTTCAAGCTTCATGCTTGCCCCAATAAATGGCTGCAAATTTTTGCAAATTCCACAAAAATGAAAATAAAAGCCACAAGGAGTCAGCAGAGGCCGGGACACGTCCTCACAGTCTCCCTCCTCGCTTCCAGTCTCGCTCTCTCTCTTTGCAATTTCATTTCAATAAAGTGAAAATGCCAAAAACAACCAGTGGAAAAATGAATGAAGTGTGACATGAATTAAGCAGAGGCCATAAAACTCTGTAACATTCGCAGTAAGCCGACCCCAAGCGCTGCGCCATAACTGGCCGATCAGGAGTGCAGATTGGAATCCCAGATTTAAAGTAAAACTCCAGATTGATTAAGAAGGAGACGGCCTCAGTCAGCTGTAGGAAAGAAACACAATGACTTTTTAAAACTTTATTGAAGATTGCTGCCCGCTCTGATTCTGTGCAGGCCATCATGGAGCAGCTGCTGACATTTTCTAAGGTGAGTGCCAAGTGGGAGGGTCTGTATGAATGCATGTTGAGTTCTGCAGCTCCGATGTCCCTTTAGATGTGAGGATGCACTGCAAGAACCAGCAGAATCAGTAGAACCAGTAGACTTGCAGTAGATTTAATAGAGTTAATCTCCTGGTGGATCAGCTTTTTGTTCTCCAGGAACATTACCAGGCCATTAGGATCCCTCCCTACCCTAGAACAAAAATGTGATATACTGGAACTTATCAGTCCTTAGACGTGGTTGCTGCATTAGTTTTTTTTTTTCCATTTATTTTCACCTGGTGCATACATGCCATGAATTGTCAGGACAGTCCTTCACCTTGGAGCTTGGTTCCAATGATGCTGTGCTTGGGGCCATGGCCTGGACCCTTATTAGAATCATTGTAGCTCTTTGTTTTTTTTGGTTACTGTGCATTTGCAGTAACTCAGTAATGCATTGGGCAATAAGACATTCATTGTGACGATTGAGGGGTGAAAGTTGCCTGGTCTCTGCATAATTAGAGGTGGAATTTATTGCAGTAAATTGGCAAGGTCTGGGGAGACTGCACAGTCACGAGGTGGGCCATAAGTGGACTTTGGGTTAGGTTGCCTGCATCCTGGGGAACAGGACTGAAATGTTGGTGTTACGACAACACCCCCTGGTGAATGAGACTCACCTGAGGTGTTGATACCAGCCAGCAGCAAAGAGCTCCAGGGGTTAGTTAGGTTCCTGGCCCATCTCCACCATCACAAGCTCTGGGGAAGACCAGCTGGTGCTTAGACTGGCCCATCTCCACTATCACAAGCTCTGGTGAAGACTAAATTGTCTTCACCAGATGGTGGAAATAGCAACCAACTGCTCTTCACCAGAGCTTGTGATGGTGGAGATATGCCAGTCTAAGCTTCAGCTGGTCTTCAGCAGAGGTTATGATGGTGAAGATGGGCCAGTCACCCCTTGGTGGAGTGATCCTGAGGGCCGTTACCTGATACCAGCTCGCAGCAAAGAGTACAGGAGCCATTTAGGCTCCTGGCCCATCTCCACTAGCAGAAGTTCTGGTGAAGACTAAATGGTCTTCACCAGATGGTGGAGATATGCCAGTCTAAGCATCATCTGGTCTTCAGCAGAGACTGTGATGGTGAAGATGGGCCAGTCACCCCTTGGTGGAGTAATCCAGAGGGCCGTTACCTGATACCAGCTCGCGGCAAAGAGTACAGGAGCCATTTAGGCTCCTGTCCCATCTCCACTATCACAAGCTCTGGAGAAGACTAAATAATCTTCATCAGATGATGGAAATATGACAGTCAAAGCACCAACTGCTCTTCACCAATGCTTGTGATGGTAGAGATATGCCAGTCTAAGCTTCAGCTGGTCTTCAGCAGAGGTTATGATGGTGAAGATGGGCAAGTCACCCTTGGTGGAGTGATTCTGAGAGCCATAGCCTGATACCAGTTCAGAGCAAAGAGCTACAGGGGCCATTTAGGCTCCTAGCCCATCTCCACTATTATAAGCTCTGGTGTAGACCAGCTTGTGCTTAGACTGCCCCATCTCCACCATCACAGGCTCTGGTGAAGACTAACTTGAGCTTAGGCTGCCTTTTCTTGACCATCACAGGCTCTGGTGAAAATCAGCTTGTGTTTAGAGTGCCGCATCTCCACCATCACAAGCTCTGGTGAAGACATGCTTGTGCTAAGACCAGGGCCACTGCTAGACTATTTTGTGCCCTAGGCAAGATCAGCTACTTGCACCCTCCTAAAACAAAACATTCATCTGAAGTTCTACTTCACCGCTCCTACCAAACATCCTCTTTCTTCTCCAATTTTTCACCCTAGCACAAATCCTCTCCCCCAAATCCCCCCTCCAGGCATAAATCCCAATAAAACCCTCCTCCTAGCACAACCCCCCCCCCAAGTTACCCATCCCAGCACAAATCCTTCCTCCCCTCCCAAATCCCAACTCCTAGCATAAATTCCCCCCCCAATACCCTCTCTCTCCTTACACAAATTCCCCCCAATCCCCTCTCCTTCACAAATCCCCCCCCCCATCCTGCCTCCTAGCACAATCCCCCCAGTACTCCTTCCTAGCACCCCCGTGCCAATTTCCTACCCCCTATCTCTTCCAATGACCACTCATCTCTCGGCAGCAGGGAGCCAGGGAATGAATCAAACACTGAACATTCCGATGTAGGAGCGATCCTGTGTCATCTGCTTTATGGAGGATTGCTCCACTGACAGGAGAGGAGAGCACAGCCCGCACCTTCTGGCTCTTTCCTGACGTTTCTAATTTGCAGGCTTCACTGCTCCAGACTGCTCTCCCCTTTTCCCAACCTTGAGTGCCTGGATGGGGGAAGATGTCCATCCATAGAAAACCAACCTGGGGGGGCACAACTGAAATCTGGGGGCTTACCTTACCCCAGCAGCACCCTAGACCTGGCCATGGCAGAGAGTCGGGGAACCAATGGTCATGGCTGCGCCCTAGGCAGCAGTGTGCCCTAGGCGGCTGCCTAGTTTGCCTAGTGGCAGCACTGGCCCTGGCTAAGACTGGCCCATCTCCACTATCACAAGCTCTGGTGAAGACCAGCTGGCGCTTAGACTCTAAGTACTAGCTGGTATTCATCATAGCTTGTGATGGTGAAGATGGGCCAGTCTAAGCACCAGTTGGTCTTCACTAGAGCTTTTGATAGTGAAGATGGGCCAGTCTAAGCTCCAACTGGTCTTCACCAGAGCTTGTGATGGCAAAGATGGGCCAGTCTAAGCACCAACTGGTCTTCACCAGAGCTTGTGATAGTGAAGATGGGCCAGTCTAAGCACCAGTTGGTCTTCACCAGAGCTTGTGATAGTGAAGATGGGCCAGTCTAAGCACCAGTTGGTCTTCACCAGAGCTTGTGATAGTGAAGATGGGCAAGTCTAAGCACCAGTTGGTCTTCACCAGAGCTTGTGATGGCAAAGATGGGCCAGTCTAAGCACCAGTTGGTCTTCACCAGAGCTTGTGATAGTGAAGATGGGCAAGTCTAAGCACCAACTG
>NW_028319688.1:0-85000 GCF_062004578.1 Staurois parvus | reverse complement strand
AGAAGACAGTTTTAAACAATAAGGCTAGGTCAAAATTGACTACAGACAAAAAAGCAGAGCTTTACTACAACTACTGGGCTGTACTACAACAATTAAGAAACTGCAGAGGATACAGTAGTGTACAACTGGCCAGCAATAGGATATTTTTATTGAGGGAGAATTAGCCAAAATGTACTAGAGAAAAAGAGCAGAGGCAGAGGCTTTCACACTGGAAATAATAGACTGCAGGTGATACAGCAGTGTAAAACTGGCCAGCAGCAGTACAATGTTATTCAGAGATAAAAGGCCTAACTGGTGTATGCATAACTTTTTTATATGGGGATAGGATACATGTGAGTATTAGGAAGAGGAAGAATTGGCAAAAATATACTAGAAAAAAAGAATACATGTTTTACTGTAAGCAATAAAAGATGGCAGATGATACAGCAGAGCAGCATAGGCAAGCAACTGTATATTTTTATTGCGGGAGAATTGGCCAAAATGTACTAATAAAAAATAGTACAGGCAAGGGCCTGATACAGCAATGTAAATCTGGCCTGCAACAAGACACTTTTAAGCAGCAAGGCTAGGACAAAATTGACAACAGACAAAAAAGAAGAGCTTTACTACAACTACTGGGCTGTACTACAACAGTTAAGACACTGCAGAGGATGCAAAAGTGTAAAATTGGCCAGCAGCAGGACAATGTTATTCAGAGATAATAGGCCTAACTGGTGCATGCCTAACTGTTATCTACGGGGCAGACTGACCATTCGAGCACTCGGGCACTGCCCGAGGGCCCGGGGTCCATAGGGGGCCCCATGAAATTCCCCTGGTAAAATGCCCCTGGTAACTTTTTGTAGGCTTTTTTGGGTGTGCTTTGAGTGTGGGCAAGGAAACGGGGGCCCCATGATCCCCTATTGCCAGGGGGCCCAATAAGTTGTCAGTCCGCCCCTGCTACGGGGATAAGATGAATGTAAGTGATAGGAAGAGGAAGAATTGGTCACAATTTACTAGAATACATGTTTTACTGTAAGAAATAAGAGACAGCAGATGACACAGCAAAGCAGCATTGGCAAGCAATTGTATATTTTAATGAGCAAGAATTGGCCAAAATGTACTAATAAACCAAAACAGTACAGGCAAGGGCTTTACTACAAGATGGCAAAGCAGGGAAAAACTGGTCAGCACCAGGACAGTTTTAAACAGCAAGGCTAGGCCAAAATTGACTACAGACAAAAAAAGCAGAGCTTTACTACAACTACTGGGCTGTATTACAACAATTAATACATTGCAGAGGATACAGCAGTGTAAAACAAAAATAGTACAGGCAAGGACTTTTTCAACAAGATGACAAAGCAGGGAAAAACTGGCCAGCAACAGCACTGTTTTATATAGCAAAGCAAGGACTAAATGTACTAGATGCAAAAAAAGCACAAGCTGGGTCTTTGCTTCAACAATGAAGACACTGCAGAGGATGCAGAAGTGAAAAACTGGCTAGCAGCAAGATGTTATTTCCGAGATATCAGGCCCAACAGGTGCATGCCTAACTTTTATCTATGGGGATAAGATGGGCATGAGTGATATAATGTGAGGCGGTTTAGGTGCACACTGTTCTCGCAATTAGCTTTTATTTTCTTTCAAAGAATGCAGTGGCTTGCTGAGAATAAACAGCAAACCCCAAGGACAGATGGTCAGTCACAGGGGTGGACTGACAACTCATGGGGCCCCCGGGCAATAGGGGATCATGGGGCCCCTGTGTCCTTGCCCAAACTCAAAAATGCCTATGAAAAAGGTACCAGGGGCATCACATGGGGCCCCCTACTGAGCCTGGGCCGTCGGGCAGTGCCCGAGTTTCCAAATGGTCAATCCGCCCCTGGTCAGTCACAAGACAATGCTCTAACTTGAAGAAAAACGAGTAAATGCTTGCACTCCTGCGCTGGACGATGGACTCCTCAGTGACTGTAACCATACATAGATAGCCTATGGAATGCACGCCTTGCTGCCCTCGACGGACAAGGGGAATCCAAATGAACTGCATGCAAAAAGACAAAGAGAGGGTGCATTTCTTTCGGGAGTTTCTTGATTTTTATTTACTTTATTTACTTTTGATAGAATTTTTTTTTTTTTTAGGTTTGGGGTGCTCAGAGTAGAGCAGTATCTTGTATGCAAAAAGACAAAGAGAGGGCGCACGAGCCTAGTGCACTACCTTTAACAATTGGTTTATTGTATAAAAAGTGATATACTCACAAAAGAATAAAAGTCAAAGGCACATCATAGGAAATACAGCAAGGTCCAATCTCCCTGGAAGGTGTCTGGTTGGGGACTAAAGACCTCCAAATGGTTGATGCGTTTCGAGGGGACACCTCTTCCTCAGAGCCGCTACCAACATCATGATGAAGAGCCATCGCCTCAAAACGCGTCAGTCATTTGGAGGTCTATAGTCTCCAACTAGACACCTTCCAGGGAGCTTGGACTTTGCTGTATTTCTTATGATGTGCCTTTGACTTTTATTCTTTAGTGAGTATATCACATTCTGGGCAGCACAGTGGCTAAATGGTTAGCACGTCTGCCTGGCAGTACTCGGGTCATAGGTTTGAATCCCAACCACTGCACCACCTGCCTGGAGTTTGCATGTTCTCCCTATGCCTGCGTGGGTATCCTCTGGGTACTCTGGTTTCCTCCCACACTACAAAGACATGCTGGGAGGTGAATTGGCTCCTGTCTAAATTGTCCCTAGTATGTGTATGTATGGATGTGAGTTAGGGACCTTAGATTGTACGCCCCTTGAGGGTTAGGGACCTTAGATTGTTACACCCCTTGAGGGTTAGGGACCTTAGATTGTTACACCCCTGGAGGGTTAGGGACTGATGTGAATGTACAATATATATGTAAAGTGCGGCGTAAATTGACGGCGCTATATAAGTACCTGAAATAAATAGATTTTATACAATAAACCAATTTTTAAAGGAAATGCACTAGGCCCGTGCGCCCTCTCTTTGTCTTTTTGCATACAAAATAATGCTCTACTCCGAGCACCCCAAACCTAAAAATAAAAATTCTATCAAAAGTAAATAAAAAACAAGAAACTCATGAAAGAAATGCGAAGTGCAAAAATAAATAAATACATAAATAAATGGTCCCATAATCACGAAATTAAAAACAATAAATGAAAACAGTTTAACCTACAATAAAGGTCCTATAAACCTGAAATTAAAATCAATACCCCACCCCTCCCCCACCCTAAATAAAGAGCGGTGAGCTAGAAGAAGCAGCAGCTGATTTGTTGTTGTGAGATCCATCGTACCGACACGGCTACTTGAAGAACTTCATGTTTTCTGACCTTCATCCCACCCTGACCGCCAGTATTATGATAAACAGCCTGTCGGAGTGAGATGTACTCATGGCAGCTTGTAGCGTCCTTCTCCAGGGTCAGGCGTGGAGGAAAGTTACCCGTCTGTCAGACTTCGGTATTATTTATAGCTCTGATATGTTTTCTGTTACCATTGGCATGGCGCTTCATTGACAGTGAAAGGTGAAGATCACATGTGCTCACCCCGGCCATGCAATGTCCTGCCGGAGTCAAAACCTTCGGCCGCTGCGAGTGGTTGGCGCGGGAGGATGTGAATCCTGAACATGCACATGGAAGCTGATTCGGCTTGGCACTCAGCGGAGTGTGGAGGGAATGACAGGGGACAGTATGTACAGGAGAGGAGTGTGGAGGGTATGACAGGGGACAGTATGTACAGGAGAAGAGTGTGGAGGGTATGACAGGGGACAGTATGTACAGGAGAGGAGTGTGGGGGGTATGACAGGGGACAGTATGTACAGGAGAGGAGTGTGGAGGGTATGACAGGGGACAGTATGTACAGGAGAAGAGTGTGGAGGGTATGACAGGGGACAGTATGTACAGGAGAGGAGTGTGGGGGGTATGACAGTGGGCAGTATGTACAGGAGAGGAGTGTGGAGGGTATGACAGTGGGCAGTATGTACAGGAGAGGAGTGTGGAGGGTATGACAGTGGGCAGTATGTACAGGAGAGGAGTGTGGAGGGTATGACAGTGGGCAGTATGTACAGGAGAGGAGTGTGGGGGGTATGACAGATATGTGTTAGGGATCCGGGTGTGACCAGAAATGTGTGGACTGACACAGGGAAGTAGCAAGCTTTAGGAACACAGGCGTAGTCAGGGCTGGAGAGGTGGAATGGTCAGGCACCGCCCGGCGGGATCTCTAGTGACCCACAGACCAGGATTCCCCAGGGCGCGGAGTCTAAGCCCCAGTCTGCCTTTTCACCAGAGCCCCTGATGGTGGGGATGAACTTGGCGCAGGAATGAGACCAGGTCGCGGCCCCTGAGTGCACCCAACTGTGGTAGAGGGGTCCGCCAAGGGTATGTACCGGGGGAAAGCCTGATGAGATGGGACTGGCAGGTTTGGACAGTAGTGACTGGATCCGTGCGGGATGGATGGATTGTCTGGGTAGCGTCAAGCGTAGTCAGGCAGGCCAGGTCAGCAACGTGCGGGTGGTGAGGTACCGGGGGAGCAGGCAGAGAATAGTCAGGGTAACAAGCCAGGTTCAGTAACTCACGGGCAGCGCGGTACAGAGGATCAGGCAGAAGGATGGTCAGACAAGCCAGGGGTTCAACAGGAGACGGTCAGCAGGGTCAGGAACAATGCAGAGTCGGCAACAAATCAGATAGGCAGAGGAACAGGAACACAGGATACAAGGTACAGGGGCTCATGGGAAACATACACCAAGGCACTGATCACAGGCCTGGTCATTCTAAAGTACACCTCCTGCAATCAGCCCCAGGTGTTGGCTGACTGCAGGAGTGAGCTTCTGCCTGCTGAGAGCACCCGCTGGTCAGCACTGGTACTGCAGCCCACACGGCAGGTGAGTCCTACCACCAGTGCTGAGTCCATTCCTGACAGTATGACAGTGATAAGTATGTACAGGAGAGCAGTCTGAAGGTATGACAGCGATCGGTATGTACAGGAGAGGAGTGTGGGGGGTATGACAGGGGACAGTATGTACAGGAGAGGAGTGTGGGGGGTATGACAGGGGACAGTATGTACAGGAGAGGATTGTGGGGGGTATGACAGGGGAAAGTATGTACAAGAGAGGAGTGTGGGGGGTATGACAAGGGACAGTATGTACAGGAGAGGAGTATGGAGGTATGATAGTGATCAGTATGTACAGGAGAGGAGTGTGGAAGGTATGACAGTGATCGGTATGTACAGGAGAGGAGTGTGGGGGGTATGACAGTGATCGGTATGTAGAGGAGAGGAGTGTGGAGGGTATGACAGTGGGCGGTATGTACAGGAGAGGGGTGTGGAGGTATGACAGTGGGCAGTATGTACAGGAGAGGAGTGTGGGGGGTATGACAGTGGTCAGTATGTACAGGAGAGGAGTGTGGGGGTATGAAAGTGGTCAGTATGTACAGGAGTGGAGTGTGGGGGGTATGACAGTGAGCAGTATGTACAGGAGAGGAGTGTGGGGGTATGACAGTGATCGGTATGTACAGGAGAGGAGTGTGGAGGGTATGACAGTAGCCAGTATGTACAGGAGAGGAGTGTGGAGGGTATGACAGTGATCAGTATGTACAGGAGAGGAGTGTGGGGGTATGACAGTGATCGGTATGTACAGGAGATGAGTGTGGGGGGTATGACAGGGGACAGTATGTACAGGAGAGGAGTGTGGAGGTATGATAGTGATCAGTATGTACAGGAAAGGAGTGTGGGGGGTATGACAGGGGACAGTATGTACAGGAGAGGAGTGTGGGGGGTATTACAGGGGACAGTATGTACAGGAGAGGAGTGTGGGGGGTATGACAGTGGGCAGTATGTACAGGAGAGGAGTGTGGGGGGTATGACAGTAGCCAGTATGTACAGGAGAGGAGTGTGGGGGGTATGACAGCGGGCAGTATGTACAGGAGAGGAGTGTGGAGGGTATGACAGCGGGCAGTATGTACAGGAGAGGAGTGTGGAGGGTATGACAGTAGCCAGTATGTACAGGAGAGGAGTGTGGAGGGTATGACAGCGGGCAGTATGTACAGGAGAGGAGTGTGGAGGGTATGACAGCGGGCAGTATGTACAGGAGAGGAGTGTGGAGGGTATGACAGTGGGCAGTATGTACAGGAGAGGAGTGTTGGGGGTATGACAGTGATCGGTATGTACAGGAGTGGAGTGTGGGGGGTATGACAGTGGACAGTATGTACAGGAGAGGAGTGTGGGGGGTATGACAGGGGACAGTATGTACAGGAGAGGAGTGTGGGGGGTATTACAGGGGACAGTATGTACAGGAGAGTAGTGTGGAGGGTATGACAGTGATCGGTATGTACAGGAGAGGAGTGTGGGGGGTATGACAGGGGACAGTATGTACAGGAGAGGAGTGTGGGGGGTATTACAGGGGACAGTATATACAGGAGACGAGTGTGGGGGGCATGACAGGGGACAGTATGGACAGGAGAGGAGTGTGGGGGGTATGACAAAAGACAGTATATACAGGAGAGGAGTGTGGAGGTATGATAGTGATCAGTATGTACAGGAGAGGAGTGTGGGAGGTATGATAGTGATCGGAATGTACAGGAAAGGAGTGTGGGGGGTATGACAGTGATCGGTATGTAAAGGAGAGGAGTGTGGGGGGGTATGACAGTGATCGGTATGTACAGGAAAGGAGTGTGGGGGTATGACAGTGATCGGTAT
This sequence comes from Staurois parvus, assembly GCF_062004578.1. NCBI lineage: Eukaryota > Metazoa > Chordata > Amphibia > Anura > Ranidae > Staurois > Staurois parvus. The sequence continues at coordinate 78,320 of NW_028319688.1, read as the reverse complement.
GTACAGGAGAGGAGTGTGGGGGGTATGACAGGGGACAGTATGTACAGGAGAGGAGTGTGGAGGTATGATAGTGATCAGTATGTACAGGAAAGGAGTGTGGGGGGTATTACAGGGGACAGTATGTACAGGAGAGGAGTGTGGGGGGGGGTATGACAGGGGACAGTATGTACAGGAGAGGAGTGTGGGGGGTATGACAGGGGACAGTATGTACAAGAGAGGAGTGTGGGGGGTATGACAAGGGACAGTATGTACAGGAGAGGAGTATGGAGGTATGATAGTGATCAGTATGTACAGGAGGGAAGTGTGGAAGGTATGACAGTGATCGGTATGTACAGGAGAGGAGTGTGGGGGGTATGACAGTGATCGTTATGTACAGGAGAGGAGTGTGGAGGGTATGACAGTGGGCGGTATGTACAGGAGAGGGGTGTGGAGGTATGACAGTGATCAGTATGTACAGGAGAGGAGTGTGGAGGTTATGACAGTGGCCAGTATGTACAGGAGAGGAGTGTGGAGGGTATGACAGTGGGCGGTATGTACAGGAGAGGAGTGTGGAGGGTATGACAGTGGGCAGTATGTACAGGAGAGGAGTGTGGGGGGTATGACAGTAGCCAGTATGTACAGGAGATGAGTGTGGGGGGTATGACAGTGGGCAGTATGTACAGGAGAGGAGTGTGGAGGGTATGACAGTTGCCAGTAAGTACAGGAGAGGAGAGTGAAGGGTATGACAGCGGGCAGTATGTACAGGAGAGGAGTGTGGAGGGTATGACAGTGGGCAGTATGTACAGGAGAGGAGTGTTGGGGGTATGACAGTGATCGGTATGTACAGGAGTGGAGTGTGGGGAGTATGACAGTGGACAGTATGTACAGGAGAGGAGTGGGGGGGATGACAGGGGACAGTATGTACAGGAGAGGAGTGTGGGGGGTATTACAGGGGACAGTATGTACAGGAGAGGAGTGAGGAGGGTATGACAGTGATCGGTATGTACAGGAGAGGAGTGTGGGGGGTATGACAGGGGACAGTATGTACAGGAGAGGAGTGTGGGGGGTATTACAGGGGACAGTATATACAGGAGACGAGTGTGGGGGGTATGACAGGGGACAGTATGTACAGGAGAGGAGTGTGGGGGGTATGACAAGGGACAGTATATACAGGAGAGGAGTGTGGAGGTATGATAGTGATCAGTATGTACAGGAGAGGAGTGTGGGAGGTATGATAGTGATTGGTATGTACAGGAAAGGAGTGTGGAGGGTATGACAGTGATCGGTATGTAAAGGAGAGGAGTGTGGGGGGTATGACAGTGATCGGTATGTACAGGAAAGGAGTGTGGGGGTATGACAGTGATCGGTATGTACAGGAGAGGAGTGTGGGGGGTATGAAAGGGGACAGTATGTACAGGAGAGGAGTGTGGAGGTATGATAGTGATCAGTATGTACAGGAAAGGAGTGGGGGGGGTATGACAGGGGACAGTATGTACAGGAGAAAAGTGTGGGGGGTATGACAGGGGACAGTATATACAGGAGAGGAGTGTGGGGGGTATGACAGGGGACAGTATATACAGGAGAGGAGTGTGGAGGTATGATAGTGATCAGTATGTACAGGAGAGGAGTGTGGGGGGTATGACATTGATCGGTATGTACAGGAGAGGAGTGTGGGGGGTATGACAGGGGACAGTATGTACAGGAGAGGAGTGTGGAGGGTATGACAGGGGACAGTATGTACAGGACAGGAGTGTGGAGGGTATGACAGGGGACAGTATGTACAGGAGAGGAGTGTGGAGGGTATGACAGTGGGCAGTATGTACAGGAGAGGAGTGTGGGAGGTATGACAGGGGACAGTATGTACAGGAGAGGAGTGTGGAGGGTATGACAGTGATCGGTATGTACAGGAGAGGAGTGTGGGGGGTATTACAGGGGACAGTATGTACAGGAGACGAGTGTGGGGGGTATGACAGGGGACAGTATGTACAAGAGAGGAGTGTGGGGGGTATGACAAGGGACAGTATATACAGGAGAGGAGTGTGGGAGGTATGAAAGGGGACAGTATGTACAAGAGAGGAGTGTGGGAGGTATGACAGTGATCGGTATGTACAGGAAAGGAGTGTGGAGGGTATGACAGTGATCGGTATGTACAGGAGAGGAGTGTGGGGGGTATGACAGGGGACAGTATGTACAGGAGAGGAGTGTGGGGGTATGACAGTGATCGGTATGTACAGGAGAGGAGTGTGGGGGGTATGAAAGAGGACAGTATGTACAGGAGAGGAGTGTGGAGGTATGATAGTGATCAGTATGTACAGGAAAGGAGTGTGGGGAGTATGACAGTGATCGGTATGTGCAGGAGAGGAGTGTGGGGGGTATGACAGTGGGCAGTATGTACAGGAGAGGAGTGTGGGGGGTATGACAGTAGCCAGTATGTACAGGAGAGGAGTGTGGGGGGTATGACAGCGGGCAGTATGTACAGGAGAGGAGTGTGGAGGGTATGACAGCGGGCAGTATGTACAGGAGAGGAGTGTGGAGGGTATGACAGTAGCCAGTAAGTACAGGAGAGGAGTGTGGAGGGTATGACAGCGGGCAGTATGTACAGGAGAGGAGTGTGGAGGGTATGACAGTGGGCAGTATGTACAGGAGAGGAGTGTTGGGGGTATGACAGTGATCGGTATGTACAGGAGTGGAGTGTGGGGGGTATGACAGTGGACAGTATGTACAGGAGAGGAGTGGGGGGCGGGTATGACAGGGGACAGTATGTACAGGAGTGGAGTGTGGGGGGTATTACAGGGAACAGTATGTACAGGAGAGGAGTGTGGAGGGTATGACAGTGATCGGTATGTACAGGAGAGGAGTGTGGGGGGTATGACAGGGGACAGTATGTACAGGAGAGGAGTGTGGGGGGTATGACAAGGGACAGTATGTACAGGAGAGGAGTGTGGGGGGTATGACAAGGGACAGTATATACAGGAGAGGAGTGTGGAGGTATGATAGTGATCAGTATGTACAGGAGAGGAGTGTGGGAGGTATGATAGTGATCGGTATGTACAGGAAAGGAGTGTGGAGGGTATGACAGTGATCGGTATGTAAAGGAGAGGAGTGTGGGGGGTATGACAGTGATCGGTATCTATAGGAAAGGAGTGTGGGGGTATGACAGTGATCGGTATGTACAGGAGAGGAGTGTGGGGGGTATGACAGGGGACAGTATGTACAGGAGAGGAGTGTGGAGGTATGATAGTGATCAGTATGTACAGGAAAGGAGTGTGGGGGGTATGACAGGGGACAGTATGTACAGGAGAGGAGTGTGGGGGGTATGACAGGGGACAGTATATACAGGAGAGGAGTGTGGGGGGTATGACAGGGGACAGTATATACAGGAGAGGAGTGTGGAGGTATGATAGTGATCAGTATGTACAGGAGAGGAGTGTGGGGGTTATGACATTGATTGGTATGTACAGGAGAGGAGTCTGGAGGGTATGACAGTGGGCGGTATGTACAGGAGAGGAGTGTGGGGGGTATGACAGGGGACAGTATGTTCAGGAGAGGAGTGTGGGGGTATGACAGTGATCGGTATGTACAGGAGAGGAGTGTGGGGGGTATGAAAGAGGACAGTATGTACAGGAGAGGAGTGTGGAGGTATGATAGTGATCAGTATGTACAGGAAAGGAGTGTGGGGAGTATGACAGTGATCGGTATGTGCAGGAGAGGAGTGTGGGGGGTATGACAGTGGGCAGTATGTACAGGAGAGGAGTGTGGGGGGTATGACAGTAGCCAGTATGTACAGGAGAGGAGTGTGGGGGGTATGACAGCGGGCAGTATGTACAGGAGAGGAGTGTGGAGGGTATGACAGCGGGCAGTATGTACAGGAGAGGAGTGTGGAGGGTATGACAGTAGCCAGTAAGTACAGGAGAGGAGTGTGGAGGGTATGACAGCGGGCAGTATGTACAGGAGAGGAGTGTGGAGGGTATGACAGTGGGCAGTATGTACAGGAGAGGAGTGTTGGGGGTATGACAGTGATCGGTATGTACAGGAGTGGAGTGTGGGGGGTATGACAGTGGACAGTATGTACAGGAGAGGAGTGGGGGGGGGGGTATGACAGGGGACAGTATGTACAGGAGTGGAGTGTGGGGGGTATTACAGGGAACAGTATGTACAGGACAGGAGTGTGGAGGGTATGACAGTGATCGGTATGTACAGGAGAGGAGTGTGGGGGGTATGACAGGGGACAGTATGTACAGGAGAGGAGTGTGGGGGGTATTACAGGGGACAGTATATACAGGAGACGAGTGTGGGGGGTATGACAGGGGACAGTATGTACAGGAGAGGAGTGTGGGGGGTATGACAAGGGACAGTATATACAGGAGAGGAGTGTGGAGGTATGATAGTGATCAGTATGTACAGGAGAGGAGTGTGGGAGGTATGATAGTGATCGGTATGTACAGGAAAGGAGTGTGGAGGGTATGACAGTGATCGGTATGTAAAGGAGAGGAGTGTGGGGGGTATGACAGTGATCGGTATCTACAGGAAAGGAGTGTGGGGGTATGACAGTGATCGGTATGTACAGGAGAGGAGTGTGGGGGGTATGACAGGGGACAGTATGTACAGGAGAGGAGTGTGGAGGTATGATAGTGATCAGTATGTACAGGAAAGGAGTGTGGGGGGTATGACAGGGGACAGTATGTACAGGAGAGGAGTGTGGGGGTATGACAGGGGACAGTATATACAGGAGAGGAGTGTGGGGGGTATGACAGGGGACAGTATATACAGGAGAGGAGTGTGGAGGTATGATAGTGATCAGTATGTACAGGAGAGGAGTGTGGGGGTTATGACATTGATTGGTATGTACAGGAGTGGAGTCTGGAGGGTATGACAGTGGGCGGTATGTACAGGAGAGGAGTGTGGGGGGTATGACAGGGGACAGAATGTTCAGGAGAGGAGTGTGGAGGGTATGACAGGGGACAGTATGTACAGGACAGGAGTGTGGAGGGTATGACAGGGGACAGTATGTACAGGAGAGGAGTGTGGGGGGTATTACAGGGGACAGTATGTACAGGAGAGGAGTGTGGAGGGTATGACAGTGGGCAGTATGTACAGCAGAGGAGTGTGGGGGGTATGACAGGGGACAGTATGTACAGGAGAGGAGAGTGGCGGGTATGACAGTGGGCAGTATGTACAGGAGAGGAGTGTGGGGGGTATGACAGGGGACAGTATGTACAGGAGAGGAGTGTGGAGGGTATGACAGGGGACAGTATGTACAGGAGAGGAGTGTGGAGGGTATGACAGGGGACAGTATGTACAGGAGAGGAGTGTGGGGGGTATTACAGGGGACAGTATGTACAGGAGAGGAGTGTGGAGGGTATGACAGTGGGCAGTATGTACAGGAGAGGAGTGTGGGAGGTATGACAGGGGACAGTATGTACAGGAGAGGAGTGTGGAGGGTATGACAGTGATCGGTATGTACAGGAGAGGAGTGTGGGGGGCATTACAGGGGACAGTATGTACAGGAGACGAGTGTGGGGGGTATGACAGGGGACAGTATGTACAAGAGAGGAGTGTGGGGGGTATGACAAGGGACAGTATATACAGTAGAGGAGTGTGGGAGGTATGAAAAGGGACAGTATGTACAAGAGAGGAGTGTGGGAGGAATGACAGTGATCGGTATGTACAGGAAAGGAGTGTGGAGGGTATGACAGTGATCGGTATGTACAGGAGAGGAGTGTGGGGGGTATGACAGGGGACAGTATGTACAGGAGAGGAGTGTGGGGGTATGACAGTGATCGGTATGTACAGGAGAGGAGTGTGGGGGGTATGAAAGAGGACAGTATGTACAGGAGAGGAGTGTGGAGGTATGATAGTGATCAGTATGTACAGGAAAGGAGTGTGGGGGGTATGACAGTGATCGGTATGTGCAGGAGAGGAGTGTGGGGGGTATGACAGGGGACAGTATGTACAGGAGAGGAGTGTGGGGGGTATTACAGGGGACAGTATATACAGGAGAGGAGTGTGGAGGTATGATAGTGATCAGTATGTACAGGAGAGGAGTGTGGGGGGTATGACATTGATCGGTATGTACAGGAGAGGAGTCTGGAGGGTATGACAGTGGGCGGTATGTACAGGAGAGGAGTGTGGAGGGTATGCCAGTGGGCAGTATGTACAGGAGAGGAGTGTAGAGGGTATGACAGTGATCGGTATGTACAGGAGCGGAGTGTGGGGGGTAATACAGGGGACAGTATGCACAAGAGAGGAGTGTGGGGGGTATGACAAGGGACAGTATATACAGGAGTGGAGTGTGGAGGTATGATAGTGATCAGTATGTACAGGAGAGGAGTGTGGGAGGTATGATAGTGATCGGTATGTACAGGAAAGGAGTGTGGAGGGTATGACAGTGATCGGTATGTACAGGAGAGGAGTGTGGGGGGTATGACAGTGATCGGTATGTACAGGAGAGGAGTGTGGGGGGTATGACAGGGGACAGTATGTACAGGAGAGGAGTGTGGAGGTATGATAGTGATCAGTATGTACAGGAGAGGAGTTTGGGGGGTATGACAGTGGGCGGTATGTACAGGAGAGGAGTCTGGAGGGTATGACAGTGGGCGGTATGTACAGGAGAGGGGTGTGGAGGTATGACAGTGATTAGTATGTAAAGGAGAGTAGTGTGGGGGGTATGACAGTGATGGGTATGTACAGGAGAGGAGTGTGAGGGGTACGACAGTAGCCATTATGTAAAGGAGAGGAGTGTGGAGGGTATGACAGTGGCCAGTATGTACAGGAGAGGAGTGTGGAGGGTATGACAGTGGGCAGTATGTACAGCAGAGGAGTGTGGGGGGTATGACAGGGGACAGTATGTACAGGAGAGGAGTGTGGAGGGTATGACAGGGGACAGTATGTACAGGAGAGGAGTGTGGAGGGTATGACAGGGGACAGTATGTACAGGAGAGGAGTGTGGGGGGTATTACAGGGGACAGTATGTACAGGAGAGGAGTGTGGAGGGTATGACAGTGGGCAGTATGTACAGGAGAGGAGTGTGGGAGGTATGACAGGGGACAGTATGTACAGGAGAGGAGTGTGGAGGGTATGACAGTGATCGGTATGTACAGGAGAGGAGTGTGGGGGGTATTACAGGGGACAGTATGTACAGGAGACGAGTGTGGGGGGTATGACAGGGGACAGTATGTACAAGAGAGGAGTGTGGGGGGTATGACAAGGGACAGTATATACAGGAGAGGAGTGTGGGAGGTATGAAAGGGGACAGTATGTACAAGAGAGGAGTGTGGGAGGTATGACAGTGATCGGTATGTACAGGAAAGGAGTGTGGAGGGTATGACAGTGATCGGTATGTACAGGAGAGGAGTGTGGGGGGTATGACAGGGGACAGTATGTACAGGAGAGGAGTGTGGGGGTATGACAGTGATCGGTATGTACAGGAGAGGAGTGTGGGGGGTATGAAAGAGGACAGTATGTACAGGAGAGGAGTGTGGAGGTATGATAGTGATCAGTATGTACAGGAAAGGAGTCTGGGGGGTATGACAGTGATCGGTATGTGCAGGAGAGGAGTGTGGGGGGTATGACAGGGGACAGTATGTACAGGAGAGGAGTGTGGGGGGTATTACAGGGGACAGTATATACAGGAGAGGAGTGTGGAGGTATGATAGTGATCAGTATGTACAGGAGAGGAGTGTGGGGGGTATGACATTGATCGGTATGTACAGGAGAGGAGTCTGGAGGGTATGACAGTGGGCGGTATGTACAGGAGAGGAGTGTGGAGGGTATGCCAGTGGGCAGTATGTACAGGAGAGGAGTGTAGAGGGTATGACAGTGATCGGTATGTACAGGAGCGGAGTGTGGGGGGTAATACAGGGGACAGTATGCACAAGAGAGGAGTGTGGGGGGTATGACAAGGGACAGTATATACAGGAGTGGAGTGTGGAGGTATGATAGTGATCAGTATGTACAGGAGAGGAGTGTGGGAGGTATGATAGTGATCGGTATGTATAGGAAAGGAGTGTGGAGGGTATGACAGTGATCGGTATGTACAGGAGAGGAGTGTGGGGGGTATGACAGTGATCGGTATGTACAGGAGAGGAGTGTGGGGGTTATGACAGGGGACAGTATGTACAGGAGAGGAGTGTGGGCGGTATAACAGGGGACAGTATATACAGGAGAGGAGTGTGGAGGTATGATAGTGATCAGTATGTACAGGAGAGGAGTTTGGGGGGTATGACAGTGGGCGGTATGTACAGGAGAGGAGTCTGGAGGGTATGACAGTGGGCGGTATGTACAGGAGAGGGGTGTGGAGGTATGACAGTGATTAGTATGTAAAGGAGAGTAGTGTGGGGGGTATGACAGTGATGGGTATGTACAGGAGAGGAGTGTGAGGGGTACGACAGTAGCCATTATGTAAAGGAGAGGAGTGTGGAGGGTATGACAGTGGGCAGTATGTACAGGAGAGGAGTGTGGAGGGTATGACAGGGGACAGTATGTACAGGAGAGGAGTGTGGGGGGTATGACAGTGATCAGTATGTACAGGAGAGGAGTGTGGGGGGTATGACGGTGAGCAGTATGTACAGGAGAGGAGTGTGGGGGGTATGACGGTGGGCAGCATGTACAGGAAAGGAGTGTGGAGGGTATGACAGTGGGCAGTATGTACAGGAGAGGAGTGGGGGGGGGGTATGACGGTAGGCAGTATGTACAGGAAAGGAGTGTGGAGGGTATGACAGAGGGCAGTATGTACAGGAGAGGAGTGTGGGGGGTATGACAGTGAGCAGTATGTACAGGAGAGGAGTGTGGGGGGTATGACAGTGAGCGGTATGTACAGGAGAGGAGTGTGGGGGGTATGACAGCGGGCAGTATGTACAGGAGAGGGCTGTGGGGGGTATGACAGTGAGCGGTATGTACAGGAGAGGAGTGTGGGGGGTATAACAGTGGGCAGTATGTACAGGAGAGGAGTGTGGGGGGTATCACAGTGGGCAGTATGTACAGCAGAGGGCTGTGGGGGGTATGACAGTGGTCAGTATGTACAGGAGAGGAGTGTGGGGGGTATGACAGTGGGCAGTATGTACAGGAGAGGGCTGTGGGGGGTATGACAGTGGTCAGTATGTACAGGAGAGGAGTGTGGGGGGTATGACAGTGGTCAGTATGTACAGGAGAGGAGTGTGGGGGGTATGACAGTGGGCAGTATGTACAGGAGAGGAGTGTGGGGGGTATGACAGTGGGCAGTATGTACAGTAGAGGAGTGTGGGGGGTATGACAGCGGGCAGTATGTACAGGAGAGGGCTGTGGGGGGTATGACAGTGGTCAGTATGTACAGGAGAGGAGTGTGGAGGTATGACAGTGATCAGTATGTACAGGAGAGCAGTGTTTGGGGTATGACAGTGGGCAGTATGTACAGGAGAGCAGTGTGGAGGTATGACAGTAATCAGTATGTACCGGAGAGGAGTGTGGGGGGTATGACAGTGATCAGTATGTGCAGGAGAGGAGTGTGGAGGTATGACAGTGATCAGTATGTACAGGAGAGCAGTGTGTGGGGTATGACAGTGGTCAGTATGTACAGGAGAGCAGTGTGTGGGGTATGACAGTGGTCAGTATGTACAGGAGAGCAGTGTTGTGGGGTATGACAGTGGGCAGTATGTACAGGAGAGCAGTGTGGAGGTATGACAGTGATCAGTATGTGCAGGAGAGGAGTGTGGGGGTATGACAGTGATCAGTATGTACAGGAGAGGAGTGTGGAGGTATGACAGTGATCAGTATGTACAGGAGAGCAGTGTGTGGGGTATGACAGTGGTCAGTATGTACAGGAGAGCAGTGTGTGGGGTATGACAGTGGGCAGTATGTACAGGAGAGCAGTGTGGAGGTATGACAGTGATCAGTATGTACAGGAGAGGAGTGTGGGGGGTATGACAGTGATCAGTATGTACAGGAGAGGAGTGTGGGGGGTATGACAGTTTGCAGTATGTACAGGAGAGCTGTGTGGGGGGTATGACAGTGGTCAGTATGTACAGGAGTGCAGTGTGTGGGGTATGACAGTGGGCAGTATGTACAGGAGAGCAGTGTGGAGGTATGACAGTGATCAGTATGTACAGGAGAGGAGTGTGGGGGGTATGACAGTGTGCAGTATGTACAGGAGAGCTGTGTGGGGGGTATGACAGTGTGCAGTATGTACAGGAGAGCTGTGTGGGGGGTATGACAGTGGGCAGTATGTACAGGATCTCATCCGCACTAAGTAACTTTTTTATCTTTTAGATTTATTATCCCTTTAATGTCATCTGTTTTTTTTTCCCTAGGAGTGCAGTTTCCATCGAATTCCCGGTGTTAATACATCAGATGATTACTTTGTGTCTGATCCGGGTGGGACGTGAAGGCCGTGTTCACTTCTCGGCTTCGCACACACCAATCCTCTAATTGGGAGTGTGAGTGACGGCTGCCTGTGACCCCCCCCCCCCCCCCACCCGACCTCTCAGAGCCTCAGGTGCTAAAACATCAGATTGGATTCATTTCACACAAAGGATTGTGGGACTTTAATCCGCATTCTTTACTGCCGCATGCAAAGGGGAGGAAATCCCATGACAGTCATCTCACTTCACCAGTTCCATCCTGTTAAAGGAGAACGATCAATCTTTACATCTTTAAATAAATTCAATGTATCTAAATACATATATATCTGTACATTTATAAATATCCTGTATATATATATATATACAGTGCAGGAAATGTGTATTTGCTCCCCTGCTGATGTTGAATGTTCGCCCCGCATAAAGAAATGATTGCTCTAAAAATTGAATGTTCGGTGTAACACTGAGAGACAGAATACAACAACAAATTCAGCAGAAATGCGTCTAACAAGTGATGACTGATCTGCATGTTCATGAGGGAAAGAAGGATTTGATCCCCTATCATTCAGCAGGATTTCTGGCTACCAGGTGTCTTTCATACAGATAACAAGCTGAGATTAGAAGCAGTCTCTTAAAGGGAGTGCTGCTAATCTCATTGTGTTACCTGTATAAAAGACACCTGTCCACAGGAGCCATCAAACCATCAGATTCCAAACTCTCCACCATGGCAAAGACCAAAGAGCTGTCCAAGGATGTCAGGGACAAGATGGTAGACCTACACAAGGCTGGACTGGGCTACCAAACTATGGCCAAGCAGCTTGGTGAGAAGGTGACAACAGTTGGTGCAATCATTCACAAATGGAAGAAACACAAAACAAGTGTCAGTCTCCCTAGGTCTGGTGCACCATGCAAGATCTCACCTCGTGGAGTGTCAATGATCATGAGAACAGTGAGGAATCATCCCAGAACTACACGTGAGGATCTTGTCAATGATCTCCAGGCAGCTGGGACCACAGTCACCAAGAAAACAATCGGTAACACACTACGCCGACAAGGACTGAAATCCTGCAGTGCACAGTATATAAATATATATATATATACACACACACAGTACATACATATATATATATATATATATATATATAAAGTACAGACATGAAATATGGAACAGCAAGAATGTAAAAATCTCTTTTTTTTTTCAGTCTGAAATTTCCCTGCAGCAGATACATGGGCCTAACTGCTTGTCCACTGGGGCCATTTATTTGTGATTGACAGCTGCAGCTGCAAATGGTGGCATGGGTAGGGCTGCTGGAAATGCAAAATCACGTATATGTATATATGATTTTGCACTGCTGCCGCCCTGTAGCAGTATTTCTACCGAACTATATTGTATAAAATGAATTTTGTGCACTTTTCCTGAAATTCTGCATTTGACAACCTGCTGCACAAATATCATGTGACATAAAAATATGCAACAGCCAACATTTTATTCTTCATTTCTTTTTGCCTCCCTCTTACCCCAATTTCCTAGGTAGCGGCCAGTAAATACCATTTATTAAATACAGTCCTGAGTATATGAGCTCAGAAATGTCTACTGAACCGTGAACATGCGACTTGTGTGAACCATAAAAAGCCGGGGTCCTCAAACTTTCGAAACAAAGGGCCAGTTTACTGCCCTTCAAACTTTAGTTGGGTTGGACTGTGGTCAGTGGGAGTAAAAAAAATTACAAAACTGGTGTCAGTGGGAGGAATGGTGCCCCATCATTGGTGTCAGTGGAAGGAATAGTGCCTCATCATTGGTATCAGTGGGAGGAATAGTGCCCCATCATTGATGTCCCTGGGTGGAATAGTGCCCATCATTGGTGTCAGTGGGAGGAATAGTGCCCCATCATTGGTGTCAGTGGGAGGAATAGTGCCCCATCATTGGTGTCAGTGGGAGGAATAGTGCCCCATCATTGGTGTCCGTGGGAGGAATAGTTCCCCATCATTGGTGTCAGTGGGAGGAATAGTGCCCCATCATTGGTGTCAGTGGGAGGAATAGTGCCCCATCATTGGTGTCAGTGGGAGGAATAGTGCCCCATCATTGGTGTCAGTGGGAGGAACAGTGCCCCATCTTTGGTGTCAGTGGGAGGAATAGTGCCCCATCATTGGTGTCCCTGGGAGGAATAGTGCCCCATCATTGGTGTCAGTGGGAGGAATAGTTCCCCATCATTGGTGTCAGTGTGAGGAATAGTGCCCCATCATTGGTGTCAGTGGGAGGAATAGTGCCCCGTCATTGGTGTCAGTGGGAGGAATAGTGCCCCGTCATTGCTGTCAGTGGGAGGAATAGTGCCCCATCATTGGTATCAGTGGGAGGAATAGTGCCCCATCATTGGTGTCAGTGGGAGGAATAGTTTCCCATCATTGGTGTCAGTGTGAGGAATAGTGCCCCGTCATTGGTGTCAGTGGGAGGAATAGTACCCCATCATTGGTGTCAGTGGGAGGAATAGTGCCCCATCATTGGTATCAGTGGGAGGAATAGTGCCCCATCATTGGTATCAGTGGGAGGAATAGTGTCCCATCATTGGTATCAGTGGGAGGAATAGTGCCCCATCATTGGTGTCAGTGGGAGGAATAGTGTCCCATCATTGGTATCAGTGGGAGGAATAGTGCCCCATCATTGGTGTCAGTGGGAGGAATAGTGTCCCATCATTGGTATCAGTGGGAGGAATAGTGCCCCATCATTGGTATCAGTGGGAGGAATAGTGCCCCATCATTGGTATCAGTGGGAGGAATAGTGCCCCATCATTGGTATCAGTGGGAGGAATAGTGCCCCATCATTGGTGTTAGTGGGAGGAATAGTGCCCCATCATTGGTGTCAGTGGGAGGAATAATGCCAAAAGGGGTGGATAAAGGCAAACAAAGGGCCACATCCAGCCCAGTTTGGAGACCTCTGGTGTAAAGTTAGGAAACTTTTTTTCCTTGTAACATGTGTTAAACTTTTTAATTCCGAGGACCGTCTGGAAATGGGTGACCTTTTTAAGGGCTGAATTTCGATCTCTCTCGCAGACGAAATAATGTTCTTTGTTTTCTTCTTCTTGCTGACAAACATTCTCTGCATCGCATCCTCCAAGGAGTTCAATTCAATGAGAATTTCTGCTCGGCTCCTGCGTTCTGTTTCCACGGCAACAGGCGCCCGCTGCAGAATGATATATTGTGGTGAGACCTGAACAGCTACTGGATACATGGCGGTGCGCTAATCACGCAGGTGTCGTTCTGCCGCGACCAGGAGACCGAAAAACAAAAATTAAAAATAATCGGTCAGCTTTTTGGTCAATTTTATTTTTACTTTCTAAGTGAAAAAGTTCTCAACTGTACATTGTATCGTTATCTTTTCTCATATTTATACATTGTATACCGAACAAGAAAGCCCAGCATTTGCATACCTACCAACATATTAGACCCAGTCTTCAGGATACTGTCGCCCCCCCCCACCCACTTGACACGCCCACTTACTGGGTTGTCCCGCCCAGTCTACACCCACTTTCTGGTGCTCTTCCCATATTATGCTACCACCCTTTTTTTCACTTACTGTGCACTCTCAGCAACTCCAACAGGAGCGATACGGTGATCCCGGGAACACAGCATCATCAGGAGGTCCAAAATGCGGGACTGGCAAATCCAGGACTGTTGGTATCTTTTCATTGCCCTGTTACCTGCTCATGGAAAATTTAAAGGGGCACTACCTCCACTGACAGTGACGTAATATTTTCTTATAAAGTACAGAAGGCAGGCTATTCACCACATACACTATATTGCCAAAAGTATTGGCCCCGCCCTCCAAATCATGTGATTCAGGTGTTCCAATCCCCTCCAAATCATGTGATTCAGGTGTTCCAATCCCCTCCAAATCATGTGATTCAGGTGTTCCAATCCCCTCCCAATCATGTGATTCAGGTGTTCAAATCCCCTCCAAATCATGTGATTCAGGTGTTCCAATCCCCTCCCAATCATGTGATTCAGGTGTTACAATCCCCTCCAAATCATGTGATTCAGGTGTTCCAATCCCCTCCATGGACACAGGTGTATACAATCAAGCCCCTAGGCATGAAGACTGCTTCTACAAACATTGGTGAAAGAATGGGTCGCTCTCAGGAGCTCAGTGACTCCAAGCGTGGTCCCGTGATAGGTGGCCACCTGTGCAATAAGTCCATCCGGGACATTTCCTGGCTACTAAATATTCCACGCTCAAACGTTGAAAAAAAAGTACAAGGTTGCCCAGTAACAAGGTGAAAAGAAAACCCAAAACTACACAGTTGGTGGGAACACCCAAAATTACAGGGTTGGCCTGTAACACCCGAAACTGCAAGGTGGGTAGAAACACTCAAAGCTACAAGGTGGGCAGGAGCTTTCAAAACCATAAGGTGGGGGAAAGATCCAAAACCACAAAGTGAGGAGGAGGAAACAGAAAACTACAAGGTTGGGGGCACACCAAAAAGTACAATGTGGGTGGGAACACACAAAACTACATGGTGGAGGGAAGACCCAAAACTACAAGGTGGGGGAAGTCCCAAAACTACAAGGTGGGGGAAGACCCAAAACTACAAGGTGGGGGAAGACCCAAAACTACAAGGTGGGGGAAGACCCAAAACTACAAGGTGGGGGAAGACCCAAAACTACAAGGTGGAGGGAAGACCCAAAACTACAAGGTGGGGGAAGACCCAAAACTACAAGGTAGAAAGAAAATAGAAAACTACAAGGTGGGGGACATCTAAAACTACATAGTAGAGGGGGAAACCCAAAGCTCCATAGTGGGGGGGAATGACCAAAACTACAATGTAGGCAAAAACACCAAAAATTACAAGGTGGGCAAGAAGACACAAACCTATAAGATGTGGAAACAGGAGTAGGGGGGAGAACACCAAAAACTACTACAATGTGGGGAGACCCAAAAAGACCAAAAAACTACAAGGTGAAGTAGGGGGGAACAGAAAACTACATGGTGGGGGGAAGACCCAAAACTACAAGGTGAGGTAGGGAGGAAGAGAAAACTATATACTGAGGGGGCACCCAAAATTACAAAGTGGGTTAAATCTAAATCTAAATTGTGGGGGGGGGAGGCACCCAAAACTACATGGTGGGAGGTGAATCCCCAAAATTACAAGGTGGGCAAGAACACCTAAAACTGCAAGATGGGCTTGAACACCCAAACCAACATATTGGGTAGGAACACTTAAATTTACAAGATGGAAAGAAGAGCCAAAACTGCAGGGTTGTCAGGAACAACCAAAATTACAGGGTTGGCCAGTAACACCCAAAAGAGCAAGGTGGGTTGAAACACTCAAAGCTACAAGGTGGGAACCTTCATAGCTAGAAGGTGGGGGAAAGACCAAAAACTACAAGGTGGGCTTGAACACTTCAATTTACAAGATGGGTTTAGGAACATTCAACACTACAAGGTAGGAGGAAAACCCAACACTAAAAGGTTGGTGGGAACATCCAGGATTACAAGGTTGGCCAGAAACGCCCAAGAGTACAAGGTGGAAAGAAACGCTGAAAGCTGCAATGGGCAGAAACACTGAAACCTACCAGGTGGGCAGAACACCCAAAATTACACAGTGAGTGGGAACATCCAAAACTACAAGAAGGGGGCACCTGAACAACGTGGTGGGAGAAGATGTTCCTGAACACCCAAAACCACTAGACCCCCCCACCTTAGCTGAAAAGTTACACTTGGGTGGAGTGGCCCTTTTAAGCTCACTGAGATAAAAAGAAAACCAACAAGACAGATCTACGGAGACGTGTTTTGTCCTAATTACCCAACAAATTAGGACACAGCGCATTACCAGCCAGAGAATCAATGGGATCAATACTTAACTCTTCAACGGGCTCAAAGACGACGGATCATGAAAGAAGATTGCTGATCTTCAGAACTTACAGCGGCATCCAGGAGACAAAGATTCCAATTTACCTCCATAATGTTGGTTTCTGGAACTGTCCTATTTCTGGCACTGAGAGAAGTCCCTGTAACTTTTATGGACAGGGAAGGGGGTGTCCATTACTGTATCATTTTGCATTGATGACAATGACTGTATAAAAGAAGCCACCTGCGCCATTTAGAAGCCCCAAAGCCGGGTCACCCTACTGGGAAACAGGGTGTCAGAAGCTAGGAAGGGGTTCGTCTTAAGTCCTGGAAGCCAAACAGCTGGTGGCACTATGTTAAAATTCAATTGCTGGCAACTTTATTGATCCATATGGGCAAACAAGGAGTCCAAACTGGGAGCCTTCAGCCCTCCACAGAGCACCCTAGCCTCCCACAGTGCCCCCCCTTCAGCCCTCCAAAGTGTCCCCAACCTCCAACATTGTCCCACAATGCCCCCCAACCTCCCACCTTGCAAAGTACCTGCCAGCCTGCTGCCGGGTCATGACCTCCCCTCTCCAGTGCCCCCCACCAACTGCAGATCCCTTAACCTCAGATAGTGCCCCCAACCTCCAATAATGGTCCGCAATGCCTTATGTCCCCTGAAAGCCCTCACCCTCCACAGTGCCACCCAGTTTCCCACAGTACCCCCAGCCTTCTGCAGAGCCTCCAGCTCTCCACAGTGCACCCCCAGTCTGTTGCAAAGCCTTCAGCCTTCCAAAGTGTCCACAACCTCCAACAGTGTCCCACAGTGTTCCCAAGCTCCCAGAGTACCCCCCCCCCCCCAGCTATCTGCTTGGATGTTACTTCCCCTATTCAGTGCCCCCCACCAGCTGTAGATCCCTGAACCTCCCATAGTGCTTCCTAATGCCAAAATTGGGCCCACAGTGCCTCATGCCCCTTGAGAGCCCTCAACCTCCACAGTGCCACCCAACTTCTCACATGACCCCAGTCTACATCAGAGCTTCCAGCCTTCCTCAGTGCAGCTCAGCCTCCCACAGTTCCCCCCAGCCTTTTGCAGAGGCCTCAGCCTTTGCAAAGTCCCCAGCCTCCAACAGTGTCCCACAGTGCCCCCAAGCACCCAGAGTACCCCCCCAGCTTGCTGCCTGGCCATGACCTCCCTTCTTTAGTGCCCTAGCCAGCTGACCATCCCTTAACCTCCCATAGAGCCATCAACCTCCTATGATAGCCCACAGTGCCCCATGCCACCTGAGAGCTCTCACCCTCCATAGTGTCACCCCAGCCTGTTGCTGAGCCTTCAGCCCTCCATAGTGTCCCCATCCTCTAACAGTATTCCACAGTATCCCCAAGCTCCCAGAGTACCACCCCCCCCCCCCAGCTGCTGCTTGGCCATAATTTCCCCTATTTGGTGTCCCCCCCACCACCTGCAGATCCCTGAACCTCCCATAGTGCCTCCAAACTCTGATCATGGCCCACAGTGCCCCATGCCCCCTGAGAGCCCTTAACCTTCACAGTGCCACCCAACTTCCCCCAGTACCACAGTTTATGTCAGAGCTTCCAGCCCTCCACAGTGCACCTAAACCTTTCGCAGTGCCCCCCAGCCTGTTGCAGAGCTCTCAGCCCTCCAAAGTGTCCCCAGCCATCAACAAATTCCCACAGTGCCCCCAAGCTCCCAGGGTAGCCCCTCTCCCTAGCTTGCTGCCTGGCCGTGACCTCCCGTCTTTGGTGCCCCAGCCAGCTGAAGATCCCTTAACTTCCCATAGCGCCCCCAACCTCTCATAATGGCCCACAGTGTCCCCGTTCCCTTTGGCAGCCCTCAGCCACCAAAGTGTCATCCAACGTCCCACAGTGCCACCCAATCTCTCACAGTGCCCCCAGCCCCCCTTTTATCCATTCCAGAACCCCAATCCACCCACAGTGCCACCTAGCCATTGTAGGGCCACCAAGTCTGTGACGGGAGTCACTTTGGGTTGGGGGCCCATGGAACACAGCTCACTTTGGAGAGGTGGGGAGACCCCTGTCTCAGCTCCCCATATCCCTATTATGTGTAAGTCACCCTGTGCCTGTTAGGGGTACAGGGTGATCTGTCCTAATATTGGGGTGGGGGGGTTGTTGTTTAATGCCATGTGGTTGCATTCCATTGATCTATTGTGTATCTTGCTTGGGAGCAAACTATTATGGGATGTATGTGTTTATGTTTATTGGCTTGGTGGGGGGGGGTGTCTCCAGCAGCCCTCCCTCCTGATGGGACTGTCTGCTGGTGTGTCTCCTGTTACTAAATGTAGAGTGCCCTGCCCTGTGTCATTATGCGGGGGGGGGGTTGTTCCCTTGAATGTATATCTCCTCTCCTCAGCTTTCGACACAGTCGACCACCCCCTCCTCCTCAAAAAATGACACTTCCTTGGCCTCAGAGACTCCGCTCTCTCCTGGATCTCATCCTACCTATCACAACGCTCCTTTAGTGTTACCTATAACACTGCCACCTCCCCCTCACTCCCCCTCTCTGTTGGGGTCCCTCAAGGCTCTGTCCTAGGGCCCCTTCTCTTCTCCATCTACACCTCCTCCCTTGGCCAACTCATACACTCTCACAGCTTCAACTACCACCTCTATGCCGACGACACGCAAATCTATCTCTCGACCCCCCACCTCACCCCCTCGGTCTCCGCCCGAATCACAAGCTTACTGAGCGACATATCAGATTGGATGTCGCTCCACTTCCTTAAACTGAACCTCTCCAAAACCGAGCTCCTAGTCTTCCCCCCAGCCCGCACCCCCCCCCCCACTGACTTCTCCATCACGTCCAACAATGTCACTATCAGGCCCGCCCTGCAGGCCAGAGTACTTGGTGTCATTCTGGACTCCAACCTATCCTTCCAGCCCCAAGTCCAATCTTTAACAAACTCGTGCAGACTCCGCCTCCGCAACATCTCCAAAATCCGCACGTTCCTAACCCCAGAAACCACTAAACAGCTCATCCACTCCCTCATCATATCACGCCTGGACTACTGCAACTCCCTCCTCACTGGCCTGCCTCGCCGCTGGCTATCCCCGCTTCAGTCCATCCTGAATACGGCTGCCAGACTCATTCACCTTACCAACCGCTCTGTTTCTGCCACCCCCCCTCTGCCAATCCCTCCACTGGCCTCCACTCAGTGTCCGCCACCCCCCTCTGCCAATCCCTCCACTGGCCTCCACTCAGTGTCCTCCACCCCCCTCTGCCAATCCCTCCACTGGCTTCCGATTGCCCAACGGATTAAATTCAAAATCCTAAAACTGTCTTGGAAATTCGCTTTAACGAATTTCTCCTTACCGTGAGTACTCGCAGTTGGATGCGCAGAAATCCCCCATAAAGCTGTGCGAATCTCGCTTACCACGACTGCAGCCAAACTACATGATTCCTGCCCATCCAAATACTTTGGTTCTGTTGAATTTGTGGGTGATGGAGCTCCGTTACCCTGGAATGATCACACGACACTCTAAGGCTGGTTGCAATCCACATAAGGGCCGATTTTAGGCTCAGCTCTCTGTTTTATTAAGAATACACACATGCCCCCCACATGAATAAAGTCAATCCCTCCCACCGAACAATACAATGGGGATTGCTTATACAGAGGATGTACATTCCAATTGGAGCATAGCCTTTGCTATTATCTATCACTGGTCCTCCCCCATGAACCTTCTGAGGTCAGCAGACTTCCT
This sequence comes from Staurois parvus, assembly GCF_062004578.1. Taxonomy (NCBI): domain Eukaryota; kingdom Metazoa; phylum Chordata; class Amphibia; order Anura; family Ranidae; genus Staurois; species Staurois parvus. The sequence continues at coordinate 58,451 of NW_028319688.1, read as the reverse complement.
CCCCTTCCCCCCTATGAGCCATCTGAGGTCATATTTCCTGTCCTACTAGCTTCTATTGGTATGTAAAATTCTCTGCACAAGCACTCCCTAAAAATATCAGTCTGTACCTGGATGGGCCCGATACGATCTTTATTAAAACACATCCATCCCAGATACAGTTTCAAGTTGGTAATGGGTTGTAAGATATGCATAAGCCTACACGTGGAGTTCACACCGCTTGCGCATTGCGTTATGAAGCCCACGTGGTACCATGCTGCTGATATGTGGATACAGGCCCACGGTCTACTGACAGCAGCATTCGCATGGAATGCCGTGGTGGTATACACGCCGGTCTATAAGCGCAGATCTGCCATCTCATCCATTACCAAGCTGAGTACTGTAATACATACATTGTACATGCGCATGGCCCAATTGCAGCCTTCAGAGCTTTAATTAAGCCACACGAGAGACATATGAATAACACAAATACATGACACATTTAAAGTTCGACCAACAATACAAAATTTCCATGACATTCCCTCCTGTTTTATCATATTCTCCTCGTGTCCCTTCTTGATCTTCTTCAGCTTGATGGGTGTAGTCTCAAACTTCAAAGAGTTCCTGTAGTTGTCCCTGAGAATAAAGCTCCACGGGGTACCTGAAACAACAAGACCCGACGCAGACTCGACGCAAACAGGCTTGATTGAAGCGATGATCCTCAAGAGCGTTGGAACCTTCACTACAGGAAGGCTCTTGCAAAATCCACAAACAGACTTGTGGTATGAATAAAGCTTGTGATCCCACGGTGGTCTGGGGAGATCCAGCAACAGATTCTCAAATTGCTCCTGCAGACGGGGCCACACAAGGCTGGTCTCGACCCAGACAGTTTTCCAAATCGCAGACACAAACCATGATGAGGCTTGAAGCTTGCTTGAAGGTCTTGGAGAATGTGGTCTTCAGAGAGATAAATTAGAGGGAAGCCAGGACGTAATCTGTAGAGAAGGTGGATGGTTGGTGAGGTCTTCCTCCGATCAGTGGTTGGAGTGGGATCCCAGGAGCGGGCATGGAGATGTGGTCGTCTGCCCGAGCTTGGTTTACACGGTCGATGAGGCAACAGGAACATCTCACCGCGGCATATAAAAGGCAGATGAAAAAGAGAAGCATCAGGATATACACTCCCACTTCCTTCAACCAAGATCCGATGGAGAACAGGAAATCTCCCAATCCTCCCAAACCCTTGAACGGATTCCAACCCTCACTAGCTATAGCTCTAGCTTTTCCCTGTAGTTCACTAACTTTGTCCATATGGGCCTGGACCTTGTCATCGGTGTCTTCTATCCAAGTACAACAATCCTCTCCGATGAACTCACAGAACCCCCCTTTGGCGGCTAAAAGGTAATCAAGGGCCATCTTCTCCTGAAGCACTAAAATTCCCATCTGCCGTTGTTCTTGGGCAATTTCTCTGACAGCCTCTACGGTCTCGTTAAACATACTATCCACGATGACAGAAAAATTGTTCAGGCGCTTCATAAGTTCTATTCCCCATCCTGTCCATGAGGGGAACCAAGCCCATGCCTGGTCGCCCTCAGAGAACAGCTCCCTGCGAACTCTCCCTGCCATCCTTACCTTCTTGTGGACCATCAACTCTTCATGGTCCATCACTACATAGGATGCGGGGACTAGCTTTATGAGGGCACACGAACCTTTCGCGTTCTGGGGAAATGTTCTATAGGCTGCCGAACCACACAGAAAATAGTATGGACCTGTCAGAGCAGAACAGGAGGAGTTCCTCGTTCGGCCTCTGGTACTGAGCAACAGTTGCACAGACTGGGGGATTGCTCCCTCAGTCTGCACATCACATCCGTCCTTCCAACACACGTGGTCTGGTCGGTCAGTGTGGTTACTCAGAAAGGAAGTCTGGTTAGTCAGATTGACAGTTATACCTCCCTCGCAGGTGGTAGTCCCAACAAACTTGTTACCTGTGCCAAAGCTGATGTTAAAGCACACCTGAGGGCTGCCTAGCTGCCCAGTTACCCATAATGGACTGGTGAGGGCCCTACAGGAGCTAGAGCTAATATTGGTGCTGAAACTGATGTTACCTGCTAAAAATGTGTCATTAAGTTCTACCGACAAATGTCTACGTGGGGGCTGACCAGGGGTCCCTTGCTTTTTCATGCCGACGCGGATGTCATATAGGGCATGAACAGCGGCCATTGCGGACATGTGATGACTGGGTGGGGGCTTAGAGCATACCCAACAGTTGGTTTTGTTGGCGGTTCTGGCTAAACGCAGGTGCATTTTAAATAAAAGGTTGGGGTATCTGCCGTCTTTTCCTCCGTTCACACACATGTATGACATACAAACAAAAAGAAAAAGGAAAATGACACCCCTCATTCTCTGGTGTAGCTGAGAAGCTTCTTGCAGTGGCTTGCGTGCACCCAGTTGTCTCGTCCCTCGAGCTTGAGTGAGGTAGGTGTCGTCAGCTGGACTTGGTATGGTCCGGTGAACCGTGGCTCGAGTCCGGTTCTTTGATGTTTCTTTAGGACGACCCAATCACCTGGCTCAATAGAAAGAACACCTGTTATTGTATTTGGATCGGGGAGCGATTCGCGAACCCGATGGTGTATCTTCTGCAGCTCCCGTTGCAGAGATTGCACATAACCTGTAAGCTGTGAATGCAAAGACGACAACTGTTGAGGAAAGTACAACCCTGTTTTGGGAGGTCCCCCAAACAACACCTCGTAGGGTGACAGCCCATGTGGTTGCCGAGGGGCATTCCGGATGGAATAGGGGGCAATGGGGGGACACTCAGGCCAAGGTTTTTGGGTATCGGAAGACGTTCAACCTTACCGCTACTCTCGGGGTGATATGGGGTGTGTCGCCGCTGACTCCAGTTCCACCAAAGAGATGCAGTCGTGTCCTTTGGAAGAGAGATTAGTAGTGGACAAAGAAGACATGTTAGCAGAAGAGGTGTTAGTATTGTTAGTCGTGTTGCAAAATTCAGCACTGTCATTGCTGTCCTCCCCCCCCTTCTCATCTTCCGACACAGGAAGAAGAGAAGCTGGGTTAAGAATAGTGCATCGTTTGATAGTGAGGTTAGTAGGGGTTAGGAGGGTTTTCCCCTGAGAGGGGTACCTTGCCTTGGATGTCCTGTTTTCGCAGGACCGTTCTTGCTGCACTGGTGTCGGTGAGGCAAGGGAGGGGATATTTTAATTCCTCTAGAAAAAGATGGATCTGGGCCGACACCGATTTGTCAACTTCCTATGAGAATTCATAGGAGTTACTTACCATGGTGGTCATAGGGGCGGAGGACTCATCAGGAATGAACTGCCACCGACCTTTAGGTAATTGGGGACAGCTCCTCCTCATGTGCCCCGTTTGGTGGCACTGGAAGCACCTGGGTGGGGGCCTATTCTTCCTGTGACCCAGATCCCTTGGTTTTTCGTGTGGGGTCTGGGACATAAGAACTTTGGCCTTGTCTTGTTTTCTTCTATCCATTTCCCTCTCTATTGCCGCAAGAGTGGAAAGGATAGCAGGGATAGACATCTCATTATATTCGGGTCGGGCCAGAACCAGCCTTTCCCGAATTTTAGTATCGATGCCTTCCAAAAATTTGGCCCGCAACAGAATGTGCGTCGCGGTCACCTTTACCCCTTCAGTTGGAGCATCAGGTCCAACTTCCAGATCCGCATCCAGTGCCGTCTGCTTGAGACGGCGCCAGAAGCAGGCGCTTTCCTCATTAGGACCCTGGGTGAGCTTCATCATGTCCGTAGTAGAGGTAGCACCATACATTTCTGGAAGCTTTGCCTTTAGCTGTGTACAGAACTCTTTGCCCCCTGAAGTCATCTCCTCATGCGTGGTTATAGAGCACCCTGCAATCACTGTACTGGCCACTTCCATGCCCACCTTTGCCCGTAGGATCTGTGCACAATCTGACCCGCTCATACCATAGCTGAACTGGTTTTGTCCAAACATTCGAGCAAATCCTCTCGGATTGACTCGATAGTCCGGGAGCTCAGCCAGAATAGTGCGGATCTCTGCCGGGGTGAAGGGGACATGCCAAACTACCCGTTCCCCTAAAGTCCGTTCCCCCCGTGCATTGGGAGGACCTTCAAATTGCTGCACCCTGACTGGATAGGCCTCGGTCCGGGAAGAGTGCAAGGGCTGACCCAGCATCATCGGTGGGCTTAGATTAACCACCTCGCTTACTGCACCTTCAGGTTTGAGGTCCCTCAGATCAGGGTATAGCTGGGGGGCAGGGGTCTGATCAGTGGTTCGTAGCGCTTTGATGCAATCCGCCCTGTTTTTTAACCGGGTGTCTACTCCCCTTGATTCACAGATAGTCTGCAAATCGGTTGTTGAGAAGGCTTCATAGTTGGAAACAGAAGGAGCTGGGGTGAAGCAGGAAGAAAGGAGAGGTAGAGGTAGAGGCTGAGGCATAGAGACAGAAGGTACATCAAGAGTGACGTCACTAACAGAAGAGACAGGTGCAGTTATACTTATCTCAGCCACTGTTGGTTGTTGGGGAACCCCAGCAGACCCTGATCCTGCCTGCCTTAGTAGAGTCAGCCCTGAAAGAGCTTCCTCCACCTCTGACACCGGATCCTCCTGTTTTATTCCCTCTGGAGGCCAGGTATACATCACCTGGTTCTTCCGGACAGACACCAGTTTATGTATGCCTTGCTTCCCTAATCGGATTGACCTGTGAAGCCATAGCTGTGCGATCTCTAGTTCTGACGCCTGCATCCGTGGTCCAAATTCAGAGATGAATTTTTCCCACCTCCATGCGTCAAATGTACCTTCCCGGGGAATTTCCCATCTGGTACCCTTCGACCATTTATTCCACCTTTTGAGGGGTTCTGTAGACTTCCCCCCCAAACTCACCTTCATCAGTTGTGCAGCTGTCCTTACCCTGAAGAGGGCTGGTTCCCCCTCTCTCTTCATGGACTGACTACTGCCCATCGTGACTAGTCACTGGTATATATCCCGCGTCCGGGTACCTGTTTACCCCCTGGAGCACTCGGTGGGATCCTACCGAGAGGCCTGATTCCACCACTTTCCCAGCACAGCGTAATTTATGTGATACTTATCGATCACCCGAAGCGCATCAAGTGGCGGTCAGACTGAGAGCACACCTCCCACTCCCACAGCGCAATTTGTGTGATCCTGACCACCCGAAGTGTTTGTGGTGACCAGGATTTCCCTGGACCGCCCACTCGCACAGCGTAATTTATGTGGTTCTCATCACCCACTGTGTTTGGCAGGCCACACCGCACAATGATGAAAGTGGCTTTTCTCTCCCTGCACACAGTAGCTAACACAAGTCAAAACAAAAAGAGGGGTTCTTGGATGTTACTTAGGGGTCACTGGTTGGGCAGAAACCTGCTAACTGACCTTTAGGAAATTTGTGTAAAGAAAAAAACTTTCCTAATACACACAGAAAAAAAAAAAACTCTTTTCAACCTGGAAAACTGTTAAAAAGGACAAAGTGGATCCTTATGAAAAACACGGGACGTTTCACAGTAAAACAATTACACAGAGGTAAACCGAAAAACTGCGCCAAAAGTAACCTTGTTGCTGACGCAAAAATCACTCCTATCAGCACCGCTAAACGATCCACGTTATACACGCAATCTTTACTGCAACCACCTAGAACCGTTTACACAAAAAGTCTGCTGGACGTGAAACACGCGACACAGCAGCTTAAAACAAACCCGCTTTACAATAAGGAACTACTTTTAACAGGAAAAACACAAGAAAAACATAATCACTATACAAGAAATCTATGTGCAAAAACCCAGACTTCACCGCGCTCATTAAATGTGGAACACGTGAGGGAAAACTCGCTTAATACACTTTAAATTGGCTGGCAATACGCAAATTTAAAGCTAAAAGCAAACAAATGAAACTGTAAAAAATTTGGATTAAAAACACAATATGGGTCAAATGCATATAGGAAACTTCATGCACATTGCATAGAGATTACTGCACATTTGGTAGCCAACGAAATGGCCACCAAACAAAAGGAGTCCATGTGGTTTAGTCAAGAAAATGACCCCCCACAGAGGAGCACATGGCAGATACTAGAATGACCCCCCACAGGGAAGCACATGGTAACGCTAGAATGGCCCCCCACAGGGAAGCACACGGCAGCCTCTAGCCTCAAAATTGCCTCTTACATAAAACAGACGTTTGGACAGGACATACACTGGACAATTACACAACAATATGAAGCACACATACAACACAATTTGGGCACAATCACAGAACGGACATAAAACACCAACATATCACACTAACATGCACATGTAACAGAAAGGACCCCCTGCTGCATGCTTGCTGGGAGCAGTAATACCACAAAACATTGTACAGATCACATACACACAGAGATCTTACAACAGTTAACAATTAACCTAAGCCTTTCAGCACTGTAATAATTACCTCACGTGGAGGGGGGTAAAGCAATCACCACAGTACCTACAGCCCACAAATACTTACCTAACACTATGCAACAACTTTTACCCACTAAAACATATACCCGTTTAATTTTTGGTTGGAAGATTTTTAAACTTGACCAAATCCAGCCAACCAAAACCCACCCCCCCTGCTGCTCTCAGCAGAGACAAACCCTCGTCTTTTCACCCACAAATCAAGAGTTTAGGACAAAAAACGAGGTCCTTGTTAAGCGGTATTTCTTGTTAGCTAACAGAGAGCGAAATCAGCCACACGAACACGCAAAAAGCGATCCTCTTAATGGCAGAGAGACCTGAAATGTGCCGGCATACTTTTTGCTAGTTCATGATGGCCATTCCCCCCTCGTTCTTGGTTAGCTACGCAAGAATACGCGTTAGTATCCACCAGGCTCGCCAAACTGTCTTGGAAATTCGCTTTAACGAATTTCTCCTTACCGTGAGTACTCGCAGTTGGATGCGCAGAAATCCCCCATAAAGCTGTGCGAATCTCGCTTACCACGACTGCAGCCAAACTACACGATTCCTGCCCATCCAAATACTTTGGTTCTGTTGAATTTGTGGGTGATGGAGCTCCGTTACCCTGGAATGATCACACGACACTCTAAGGCTGGTTGCAATCCACATAAGGGCCGATTTTAGGCTCAGCTCTCTGTTTTATTAAGAATACACACATGCCCCCCACATGAATAAAGTCAATCCCTCCCACCGAACAATACAATGGGGATTGCTTATACAGAGGATGTACATTCCAATTGGAGCATAGCCTTTGCTATTATCTATCACTGGTCCTCCCCCATGAACCTTCTGAGGTCAGCAGACTTCCTCCCCTTCCCCCCTATGAGCCATCTGAGGTCATATTTCCTGTCCTACTAGCTTCTATTGGTATGTAAAATTCTCTGCACAAGCACTCCCTAAAAATATCAGTCTGTACCTGGATGGGCCCGATACGATCTTTATTAAAACACATCCATCCCAGATACAGTTTCAAGTTGGTAATGGGTTGTAAGATATGCATAAGCCTACACGTGGAGTTCACACCGCTTGCGCATTGCGTTATGAAGCCCACGTGGTACCATGCTGCTGATATGTGGATACAGGCCCACGGTCTACTGACAGCAGCATTCGCATGGAATGCCGTGGTGGTATACACGCCGGTCTATAAGCGCAGATCTGCCATCTCATCCATTACCAAGCTGAGTACTGTAATACATACATTGTACATGCGCATGGCCCAATTGCAGCCTTCAGAGCTTTAATTAAGCCACACGAGAGACATATGAATAACACAAATACATGACACATTTAAAGTTCGACCAACAATACAAAATTTCCATGACAAAACTGACGTACAAAGCCGTCCACCATACTGCCCCGAACTACATCACTGACCTAATATCCAAGTACCACCCAACACGCACACTCCGCTCCTCACAAGACCTCCTTCTCTCTAGTTCCCTGGTCTCCTCCTCCCATGCCCGCCTCCAGGACTTCTCCAGGGTGTCACCCATCCTCTGGAACTCCCTACCCCAATCCATCAGGCTATCACCTACTCTCCTCTCCTTTAGGCACACCCTGAAAACCCATCTCTTCAGGGAAGCCTACCCCACCCTCTGCTAATTGCCTATCTCCTCCACTCTTCTTACCACTCCATCCCCCACAGCTTTTCATCCCGTACCGCTATCCCCTCCCTCCTAGATTGTAAGCTCCAAGGAGCAGGGCCCTTGAACCCCTCGTGTATCACATTGTATTGTTATTGTACTGTCCCCCTTTGTAATGTACAGCGCTGAGCGAACTATCGGCGCTTTATAAATACTGTATAATATTAATAATAATAATATATCTTGTATCTGTGTTAAAATAAACTAGTCTACCTCCTGGTTTACTTCAAGACTGGTGTCGTCTAGTCTTGTATGGTCAGCGGTGGTGTCTGTGGTCGGTGTTCGGACTGGGAAACGGTTGTCTAACGGAACTGCAGACTGGGTCGGTTCTGTTACAAAGTATTTCTCCTAATCTAATCCAGAACCCCCCCCCCATCTCACAGTGAGCCCCATCCAGAGTCCTCCAGCATTTCGATACATCTTTCCATCCCCTTACTTCATTGTGTGAGTATACACTTTATTCTTTGGTGTTGGAACATGTACAGTTTTGGACGAATTTCCTAGGCCCTGGTCTTGATTGAGAACCTCTACTCTGCCTGTGCTGCCCTCCTAGTACCACCCATAGGTGACAATACTGTGGATGGGGGGGGGGGGGTGCAGGACAATGGCGGCACTGGGATGGTCCGTCTTAGCTCCCCTTCGGTTGGTGCCACCCTAACCATAAATGTCTTTCCTCTCCTTCCCTCTCGCTAATTCCATAAATTGATGCGGAGTCACGCACAGCTACTTTGGAGACGGAGCCGGGAAAGACCGGCATGTTAATTGATCTCGGGGCGTCCTGCAGTCTTGCTGCATCTAAACCTGCGACAGGCGGCGGAGGAGAGCGTTGCCTAGCAGCCGGCCACCTGAACCCAGCTAATCTGAGAACAAACCCGGCGCCGCTAAATAGCAATCTTCTTCCCCAAGTCTCTATGAAAACAATAATTAGTCCGTACAGAAATACGACACGCATCGTCCCTCGTGCCACCATGGAATAATCGTCCCCAGGTCACCGCACCGCCATCCGCACGCCGACACATTCTCATTCTCACTTCGCTTTGTGCGCGCTCCGTCATTGGTCACGGCCATCTGTTCATATTGAAGAAGAACTCCGGCTCCGGGCCGACAGGAGGAGACTCTGGCCAGTCGGTCACCTTGGCTATCCTTCAAGTGGCATTCCAGCCTGAACCTAACTAGGCTTCAAATGCTCCCTTCCCCCTCCTGACACCTATGTGACACCCATGTGACACCCATGTGACTAAGTGTAAGAAAGATGGGTGTACTTACCTATTCTCAGTCTGCTCCGGTCAGGTGATTCCCTGTGTCAGCCAGCAGTGGCTGCAGGGGAGAGGAGAAAGGGCTCCAACAACGGCAAGTAAAACCTGGGACTGATAGGCTCCCATGGCCCATCTATTGTTGGTGCTCCTCTCCCCTGTAGCTGCTGCTGGCTGACACATTAGCTAGTAAAGCCTGGAAGCGGTGATGTCACTCTTAGGCTTCCATGGCACATCCATTGTTGGCGATCCCTCCTCTTCCCTGCAGCTGCTGCTGGCTGACACATCAGCTAGTAAAGCCTGGGAGCGGTGACACCACCCAAAGGCTCACATTGCTCATCCATTGCTGCCGCTTCCTCCTCTCCCCTGTAGCTGCTGCTAGATGAGACAATGGCTAGTAAAGCCTGGGAGTGGTGACATCACTCTTAGGCTCCCATGGCCCATCCATTGTTGGTGCTACCTCCTCTCCCCTGCAGCCACTGCTGGCTGAGACAATGGCTAGTAAAGCCTGGGAGCAGTGATGTCACCCATAGGCTCCCATGGTCCATCCATTGTTGGTGCTCCCTCCTCTCCCCTGCATCTGCTGCTGGCTGAAATGATCAGCTAATAAAACCTGGGAGCGACGACATCACCCATAAGCTCATAAGATCCATCCATTGCTGGTGCTCCCTCCTCTTCCCTGCAGCTGCTGCTGGCTGACACATCAGCTAGTAAAGCCTGGGAGCGGTGATATCACCCAAAGACTCCCATTGCTCATCCCTTTTCAGCGCTCTCTCCTCTCCCCTGTAGCTGCTGCTGGCTGAGATAATGGCTAGTAAAATCTGGGAGCAGTGACTTTATCTATAGGCTCTCATGGCACATCCATTGTTGGCGCTCCCTCCTCTCCCCTGTAGCTGCTGCTGGCTGATGCAGGGGAGCCGGATCATGTGACCAGACTGGGGCGGCCTTGAAATAGGTAAGTATATACATCTTTCTTACAGAGGTTACTTAGCATAGGTGTTAGGAGGGGGGAGGGGACAGTTTTAGGACTAGTTAGGTGTAAGCTGAAATTCCACTTGAAGGAAGGTTAGATGGGAGATAGAGAGACACAAAGTAACATTGATTATAATTGCTATTCAGTTAGAAACATACAAAGTAACATTTTATAACCATTGTTCAGACAGAAGATAAAGAGATACAAAGTAACATTGTTTATAAATATTGATCAGACGGGAGATAGAGAGATACAAAGTAACATTGTTTATAAACATCGATCAGACCGGAGATAGAGAGATACAAAGTAACATTGTTTATAAACATCGATCAGACGGGAGATAGAGAGATACAAAGTAACATTATTTATAAACATCGATCAGACGGGAGATAGAGAAATACAAAGTAACATTGTTTATAAACATCTATCAGATTGGAGATAGAGAGATACAAAGTAACATTGTTTATAAATATTGATCAGACGGGAGATAGAGAGATACAAAGTAACATTGTTTATAAACATCGATCAGACGGGAGATAGAGAGATACAAAGTAACATTGTTTCTAAACATCGATCAGACGGGAGATAGAGATACAAAGTAACATTGTTTCTAAACATCGATCAGACGGGAGATAGAGAGATACAAAGTAACATTGTTTATAAACATCGATCAGACGGGAGATACAAAGTAACATTTTATTATTTGTATGTTTACTTATTTATTAATTTATTATCCATAACTTGTATTTATCTTTCTATGTCGTTTCGTCGGTCCTCTGATTGGAGATCAGGCCAGGCCGCCGGTCTCTGCACCTGCGCAGCGCACCCTCCAGACTTTGGCCCCGGCTCTCCAGCTGAGACAGTTAAATATTTCTCACCTAATTCGGCGCTCGGCTATAAATCCACCGCGTTTTAAAAATATCTGGGAACCTTTCCAGCCCCCTCTGAGGTGAACGCGGTAATGTGATGCCTTCAGCAGAGGAGCGGGGGTCTCGCAGAGATGGAGAATTACATTTTATTACATTTTTATTAGGCGGCCAACTTTGCATTCGGGATGGACTGCCATACACAGATGTACAGATCAGTGCAGGACGCTTCGCTGTTCGGTTGGTGTTGCGATGCGCAGCGTTTATACCGACCGAACAACAAAGTTATTGATTTTATGTAGTAAGTCGTACAGCTCTGGACAGGGGCGGACTGACCATTTGAGTACTCGGGCACTGCCTGAGGGCCCGGGGTCAGTTGGGGGCCCCATTACATTCCCCTGGTACCTTTCATAGGCTTTTTTGGGAGTGGTTTGAGTTTTGACGAGGACACAGGGGCCCCATGATCCCCTATTGTTCAGGGGCCCCATGAGTTGTCAGTCCGCCCCTGCCATGGAGTCGCCTTCATATGTCTGCGGCGTGTTCAGTATTTTCGACGGGGAGTAGGTGGAACGTGATGATCTCTTTGCCACAACGCTGCGAAGGAAACATCTTTTGAACGTGTTTAATATTCACTCAGAATGGGAATCGCAGAAACGGGAGCGACAGCATAAAAGAGCAAAAAAAAATAGACGCTGCGCTGCGATTGGCGGGATGACGTTCTCACCGTCTGGCAAATCTCACCGCCGCTGCAAGCCAGAGATGGACGTCTGGTAGCGCAAAACATTTTATTACGACAGGCGCCCCCCCTCCAGCCAAACTCCAGCCAGGAGGATTGGTTGAGCCGACTCCGGACCCTCCCCCCCCCCCACACACATCGCGGAATGATCGTTTCTGTAGAAAAACAGATTTCTCTAAAAATTTAGAATATTTCTTCCATTCTGCCTTTCCCTGCCATGGCACGCTGACAGGAGACAGATCACATGACACCCTGACAGGAGACAGATCACATGACACCCTGACAGGAGACAGATCACATGACACCCTGACAGGTGACAGATCACAGGGCACACTGACAAGAGACAGATCACATGACACGCTGACAGGAGACAGATCACATGACACAGGAGACAGATCACACGGCACCCTGACAGGAGACAGATCACACGACACCCTGACAGGAGACAGATCACACGGCACCCTGACAGGAGACAGATCACACGACACGCTGACGGGAGACAGATCACACGACACGCTGACGGGAGACAGATCACACGACACGCTGACAGGAGACAGATCACATGACACAGGAGGCAGATCACACTACACGGGAGACAGATCACACGGCACCCTGACAGGAGACAGATCACACGACACCCTGACAGGAGACAGATCACACGACACGCTGACGAGAGACAGATCACAGGGCAGGCTGACAGGAGACAGATCACAGGGCACCTTGACAGGAGACAGATCACACGACACGCTGACAGGAGACAGATCACACGACACGCTGACGGGAGACAAATCACACGACACGCTGACGGGAGACAGATCACACGACACGCTGACGGGAGACAGATCACACGACACGCTGACGGGAGACAAATCACACGACACGCTGACGGGAGACAGATCACACGACACGCTGACGGGAGACAGATCACACGACACCCTGACGGGAGACAGATCACACGACACGCTGACAGGAGACAGATCACAGGGCACGCTGACAGGAGACAGATCACAGGGCACGCTGACAGGAGACAGATCACATGACACGGGAGACAGATCACATGGCATGCTGACAGCACACAGATCACATGGCACGCTGACAGGAGACAGATCACACGGCACGCTGACGGCAGACAGATCACATGACACGGGAGACAGATCACATGGCATGCTGACAGCACACAGATCACATGGCACACTGACAGGAGACAGATCACACGGCACGCTGACGGCAGACAGATCACATGACACGGGAGACAGATCACATGGCATGCTGACAGCACACAGATCACATGGCACGCTGACAGGAGACAGATCACACGGCACGGGAGACAGATCACATGGCATGCTGACAGCACACAGATCACACGGCACGCTGACAGGAGACAGATCACACGGCACGCTGACAGCAGACAGATCACACGGCACGCTGACGGGACGTGACGTGTGACCACAACATGCTGCAGGCGGATATCAGAGATCGGAACCCGGGACGATTTGTTTCTAGTTCTGGAAGCGATAAAGTTTAATCTGCTCATATTTTGCCCCTCCCCCCCAGGTTCCTCCCCTTCCCCCTCATTAACACGCTAATGACAATTGAAAACAACAAAAACGTGTTAATGTTTTCATTAAATCCCTAATTTATTACCCATTGATGTCATCACTGGGTCTCTGCGCTTCTCTATGCAATGCAGGCAGATCGTGGCTGGTGGAAGGGGCCAGCAGGGTGCTATACATAGCTTCCTGATAACACCCCAGCACCCCGCCTCACTACTCCTCTCAGTCCTGATGCAAAAAGTGGGCTGGCTCTTGGGAGGAGTTATGCAGATTCTGGAATACCTTGATGGGTGGATTTCAGTCTGGAGGAATGGGTGTTCCCAGGCGGGGGGGGGGGGGCATTTACATACAGACCTCCCACATGTGATGCTGAGCCTTCGTGGGAACTGAAATCGAATGGGTGAAAGGGGCGGGGCCAAGGACAGTCAGGCTGGGGAGAAAAGGGCTAGATCAGGGGTATTCAAACTACGGCCCCGGGGCCAAGTTTGGCTCACTGCAAATCTTTAACCAGCCCATTGATGTAGGAGGGGACTCTAATGGGGTCTGTGATGTAAGGGGGGGACTTTGATGGGGTCTGTGATGTAAGGTGGGGGACTCTGATGGGGTCTGTGATGTAAGGGGGGGACTATGATGGGGTCTGTGATGTAAGGGGGGGACTCTGATGGGGTCTGTGATGTAAGGGGGGACTCTGATGGGGTCTGTGATGTAAGGGGGGGGACTATGATGGGGTCTGTGATGTAAGGGGGGGGACTCTGATGGGGTCTGTGATGTAAGGGGGGGGACTATGATGGGGTCTGTGATGTAAGGGGGGGACTCTGATGGGGTCTGTGATGTAAGGGGGGGACTCTGATGGGGTCTGTGATGTAAGGGGGGGACTCTGATGGGGTCTGTGATGTAAGGGGGGGGACTCTGATGGGGTCTGTGATGTAAGGGGGGGGGACTCTGATGGGGTCTGTGATGTAAGGGGGGGGACTATGATGGGGTCTGTGATGTAAGGGGGACTATGATGGGGTCTGTGATGTAAAGGGGATTGTGATGGCAACCCTGATGTAAGGGGGGCTCTGATTGGGGTATCTGATATAAGTGGGGACTCTGATAGGGTAAGGTTTGGAGACCCCTGAAATAAATAATGCAGGATTTTCTCCAGCCAGGAAATGAGGAGGAGCTCTAGATTAGGAGGAGGAGCTCTAGATTAGGAGGCGGAGCTCTATCTGACTGGCTGCAGCTTCTAATGCACATTGTGAGACGCTCACAGTGTGCGGTGACATCAGAGGAAGCCAGGAAAGGAGATCAATGTGACATTCACCAAACATTCCCCGGAGGAGAACCATTCCCTTATATAAACCGCGAGCAGCAGATCCCCTGATAGGTGAATGTCGCCTTCTCTGCTCTATCCTGTATACATGTCTGTGGGGGGCGCAGTAATCTTCGCTGTCTATAGGCTGCGCTGTGAGCTTTCTACCATTCAGGAACCCACAAACCCGAGCTCCAGACGGGCTGCGCTAAAAATGGCGTCGTTCTTCCGATCAGACAAAACGCACCCTTCACTTTAATAAAAAAAACGAATTTTGCAAATTTTCTATTGAATATCCATCCAGCGGATAATTAATATTATTACATATTATTCATTTATTTTATTTATGTATGATTATTTTTATTAATTTGGGTATTTATGTTATTTATTTTACATTTTGTATTGTTATTATTATTATTCAGTATTATTATTGTTATTATTATTCAGTATTATTGTTATTATTATTATTCAGTATTATTGTTATTATTATTATTCAGTATTATTATTAATAATAATAATAATAATGAGTAATAATAACAATAATAATAGTAATAATAATAATACAAAATATAAAATAAATAACATAAATACCTAAATTAATACAAATAATCATACATACATAAAATTATTCTCATTATTATTGTTGTTATTATTATTATTATTCAGTATTGTTATTATTGTTGTTATTATTATTATTCAGTATTATTGTTATTATTATTATTATTCTTCAGTATTATTATTATTAACAACAATATTAACAATAATACTGAATAATAATAACAATAATAATAATAACAACAATAATACTGAATAATAATAATAATTATTATTATTATTATTATTATTGTTATTATTATTCAGTATTATTGTTATTATTATTAATAATAATAATACTGAATAATAATAATAATAATAACAACAATAATAATGAGAATAATTTTATTTATGTATGATTATTTGTATTAATTTAGGTATTTATGTTATTTATTTTACATTTTGTATTATTATTATTACTATTATTAATGTTATTATTACTCATTATTATTATTATTATTATTAATAATAATAATACTGAATAATAATAATTTTATTTATGTATGATTATTTTTATTAATTTGGGTATTTGTTATTTATTTTACATTTTGTATTATTATTATTATTATTCAGTATTATTATTGTTATTATTATTCAGTATTATTGTTATTATTGTTGTTATTAATAATAATAATAATAATACTGAATAATAATAATAATACAAAATGTTAAATAAATAACAAATACCCAAATTAATAAAAATAATCATACATAAATAAAATTATTATTATTCAGTATTATTATTATTAATAATAATAATAATAATAATAATGAGTAATAATAACATTAATAATAGTAATAATAATAATACAAAATGTAAAATAAATAACATAAATACCTACATTAATACAAATAATCATACATAAATAAAATTATTCTCATTATTATTATTGTTGTTATTATTATTATTCTTATTCAGTATTGTTATTATTGTTGTTATTATTATTATTATTATTATTAATAATAATACAAAATGTAAAATAAATAACATAAATACACTAATAAATTTATTTATTTTTTGTTTGGTTTTTCTATTGCGGTCTATGGAAGATTCATCCTCTCTATTTGTCCTGGAGACAGAAAAGGATGGAAAAGCAAAATGTTACCGTTGTCACCAGAACAGGAATTAGGAGAAATCCTCCAACGGGGACACTAACAGGGGAGTTCCTTTTGAAGGAAATTCCTTTTATTTCCTGTTATGAACAGGGACAGAGATGGCAAAAAAAAAAAAACCTGACAAACTTTTTACCCATTTCCGATTCTATCCAAAATGGGGGGAAAAATTGTCTTTAGATATACTTCCGCTCCTCCCCCTCCCTTTTTCCCACCACCACCCTTCCCCCACCCTGGCAGTGTCTTCTACCCCCCAGGAAGTCTATTGGGGGGGCTCAGGACACATAACCTGATATTATATACATTTTAACCTTCATCCCCCCCTTCCCCCACCCCATCCTTCCCTTCAATATTAATAATTGTTGCTCGGTGGACACGTGATGGCGCCCCCTGGCCAAAGTGACGTCACCACGCTCAGATCATTAGGCGGTAGAGGCTGCCCATTGATTATCCAGTGAGGGGAACATCGGGTATCGGAGAACAATTAGCAGGACGACAATCGTGTTTATCAGGCGGCTGAGAAGACAAATAAAATACAGAACCAAATCATACAAAACGCGGCGATTTTCTCAGATGTTGTTGTTTGGACAACTTGTTTAGACGCGCAAAAGACATTTGAGCGCCAATTAACGCACCTAATGAATTAGAATGCGTTTACTGTGCGTTTTTTGCTGCGTTTGCGTCGCCGTGAAAACCGCTTGCCAGCTGCCCCCTCTGTGTTGTTGTTTTTTTTAATTGCACGGATTTTTGTATTATCACCTTGGCTGGTATCGTGTAACAAACGCATCAAATGGCTGCGAAAGGCGCGTGTGGGCGTTTGTGATGCGTTTGCAACACGTTTACAACACGTTTACATTGACATCGATGGAAGCCTGGCAAACGACGCACGCTGGGTTGATTTTGATGCGACGCAACGTAACGCTAATGCAACCACGCGAACAACACTGGCTGCTGCAATTCACACGATTTATGACAGCCGTTTGCTGAGCTTCAAGAACACTTGTAAAAAAAAAATGCAAAAAATCCTCCTACATACCACAGGGAAGAAATATATACTTGAAATATATTTGAAAAATATTCTTCCCAAATATATAACTTCAGCTCTCCGCCCCTTTTTTCTGACAGCTCAGGCAAGCTTTATACATTCTGCACTTTAAGCGTCTACAAAGAACAGAGGGCTGCAGATAAACAGGTGCAACCTACCTACATGGAAGAAAAATATATTTGAAATATATTTTTAAAAAATTCTTCCCAAATATATCGACATATATTTGATATGCTACAATTTTGGCCGTATTCAATATATTTCGAAATATATTTCAATAAATATATTTATATATACCGCATGTTGAAATGCATTTTTTATTACAAAATATATGAAAAATATTTTTAAAAACACAAAAAATATATATATATATATGCCTGATGGCTGCGTTTGTTTTCTTTTTTTAGGCTTTCTTTCTTCTATTTTCATTTACTGATCCTGATGTTTTTCATAAGCACAAGCTCTCCAGCAGAATGTATCAGTTTACAAGGATGAAACAAACCATTTACCACTGACCGGGGGCGCTTACAATGATCAGCTTCTGTTTATTCATGTAAAACCTTTATCCTGGAAGGAAAAAAAAAAAGCTGTTATCTGTAACTAATTATAAAGAATTAACTGGAGTTTGGCTTCAGTTTGTTAGTGTATCTAAATCTGCTAGTCCATCTAACACCCCCCTCCCCCCAGACTGACAATGCTGCTGTCCAAAGGTGCCTCCTGTGCTCCTTCATCCAGATCGGGAGCGCTCTAATACAGGAGGAGTGTTACTGGCCAGGCCAGATCACCGGGTGAAAAAGGTCTGCATGCCTAGGGGCTTGTGACTATGGAGGGGATTGGAACACCTGAATCACATGATATGGAGGGGATTGGAACACCTGAATCACATGATATGGAGGGGATTGGAACACCTGAATCACATGATTTGGAGGGGATTGGAACACCTGAATCACATGATTTCGAGGGGATTGGAACACCTGAATCACATGATATGGAGGGGATTGGAACACCTGAATCACATGATATGGAGGGGATTGGAACACCTGAATCACATGATATGGAGGGGATTGGAACACCTGAATCACATGATTGGGAGGGGATTGGAACACCCGAATCACATGATTGGGAGGGGATTGGAACACCTGAATCACATGATTGGGAGGGCGGGGCCAATACTTTTGGCAATGCCCGGCCTCATGTGGAGAGGATGCAGGCAGTTCCTGGAGGATGAAGGAATTGATACCATTGAATGGCCCCCACACTCACCTGACCTAAATCCAATAGATCTCCTCTGGGATGTCATGTTCCGGTCCATCCGCCGCCGCCAGGTTGCCCCTCAGACTGTCCAGGAGCTCAGTGATGTCCTGGTCCAGATCTGGGAGGAAATCCCCCAGGACACCATCCGTGGTCTCATTAGGAGTACAGTACACAGATGGTATACAGAGCCCCCCCCCCCCAGAAATGTAATCTCCTGCTTGGCTCACTGATTTTCCCAGAAGTCTGCAATAAGGTACAAGTCAGATTCTTGGCATCCCCTGCAACAAAAATGTCATGTTTGGTGAAAAGGGAAATCCCATCTACAGGGATACAGACCCTGCAAATTACCTCATCAGAATTCTTCAAATGCAGCAGGGGATGTAGAAAGGGAACAGAGTGCAGGGGATGTATGGAAGGAAGGGGATGTAGGGGGTGCAGGGGATCTAGGAAAGCGAGGGTTTTCAGTAGTTGTAGAAGGAATAGGGTGCAGGGGATGTAGGGAAGAGAAGAGTGTAGGGAATGTAGGAAGGAAAGAGGTTGCAGGGGATGTAGGAAGAGAGGGGATGCAGAGGGTGTAGGGAGTGCATGGGATATAGGAAGGGAGGGGAGGCATGGGGTGTAGGGGGTGCATGGAGTATAGGGGTGCATGGGATGTAGGAGGGATAGGGGTGCAAGGGATGAAGAGGCAAAGGGGTGCAGGGAATATAGGGAGGCGAGGGGTTTCAGTGAATACAGAGGGAAGGAGGTGTAGGAAATGTACGATGTGGAGGGGGTGCAAGAGATGTAGGGAAGAAAGAGGTACAAGGTAGTAAGGGGAGCAGGAGGTGTATAGAGAAAAGGGGGTCTGGGGGATCTATGGAGGGGAGGGGTGCATGGAAAGTAGGGGGGGGGGGTGTAGGGGATGTAGGGTGGTGAGGTGTAAGGGGAGGGGGGGAAGATGTAGGAAGGTAAGGGGTTTCAGTAGATGTAGAGGGAATGGGTTACAGGGGGTGTAAGGAGGAAAGAGGGTGCAGAGAATGTAGCGAGAAAAGGGGGTGCAGGGAATGTAGGGTGGTGAGGGGGTGCATGGGGTGCATGAGATGTAGGAAGGTAAAGGGTTTCAGTAGATGTAGAGAGAATGGGGTACAGGGGGTGAAGGGAGCAAAAAGGGGGTGCAGAGAATGTAGGGAGGCAAGGGGTTTCAGTGAATGCAGAGGGTAAAGAGTGCAGGGAATATAGGATGGTGCAGCGGATGCAGGGAAGAAAGGGGTTTAGGAGATATAGAGAAGAAAGGGGATCAAGGGGATGGTGGGAGGAAAGGATTGCAGGGGTGTAGAGAGGGAAGGGGATGCAGTCAGGCAAGGGATTTCAGTGGATGTAGAGGGAGGGGGGCACAGGAAATTTAGGAAAGAATGGGGTGTAGGGGATGTAGGAGATGAAGAAGGAAGGGGTGCAGAAGATGTAGAGAAGAAAGGGGATGCAGGGGATGCAAGGGATGCAGTCAGGCAAGGGGTTTCAGTGGATGGAGAGGGAGGGGGGCACAGGGAATTTAGGAAAGAAAAGGGGTGTAGGGGATGCAGGAGATGAAGAAGGAAGGGGTGCAAGAGATATAGGGAGGAGTCAGAAGACTTTTTATGCAGCAATGTGTCTATCCATGTTGGCGGCGCACCTCCTGTAACACGCAGTAATGCGCTGTAGTGCGTCGCATTCACATTTTTGTGGCTCATACAATTTTCCAGTCAATTTGGTGCATTAGCAGCCCGTTGAACGCATGACATAAGACTTATCAACACATGCGTGTTCATGCGCTGCCCAAATGTAAATGGGCCCCAAACCTTGAATCGAACGTCGGTCTTTCTGTGCGGAGTCGGTTTGGCGCTCCCTCCACCGGCACGGTTTGGCGCTCCCTCCACCGACACGGTTTGGCGCTCCCACCACCGGCACGGTTTGGCGCTCCCTCCACCGGCACGGTTTGGTGCTCCCTCCACCGACACGGTTTGGCGCTCCCTCCACCGACACGGTTTGGCGCTCCCTCCACCTGGCGCGGTTTGGCACTCCCTCCACCGACACGGTTTGGCACTCCCTCCATCGGCACGGTTTGGCGCTCCCTCCACCTGGCGTGGTTTGGCGCTCCCTCCACCGGCACGGTTTGGCGCTCCCTCCACCGACACGGTTTGGCGCTTCCTCCATCGGCACGGTTTGGCGCTCCCTCCACCTGGCACGGTTTGGCGCTCCCTCCACCGACACGGTTTGGCGCTCCCTCCACCGGCACGGTTTGGCGCTCCCTCCACCGACACGGTTTGGCGCTCCCTCCACCGGCACGGTTTGGCGCTCCCTCCACCGGCACGGTTTGGCGCTCCCTCCACCGGCACGGTTTGGCGCTCCCTCCACCGACACGGTTTGGCGCTCCCTCCACTGGCACGGTTTGGCGCTCCCTCCACCGGCACGGTTTGGCGCTCCCTCCACCGGCACGGTTTGGCGCTCCCTCCACCGACACGGTTTGGCGCTCCCTCCACCGGCACGGTTTGGCGCTCCCTCCACCGACACGGTTTGGCGCTCCCTCCACCGGCACGGTTTGGCGCTCCCTCCACCGACACGGTTTGGCGCTCCCTCCACCGGCACGGTTTGGCGCTCCCCCCACCGACACAGTTTGGCGCTCCCCCCACCAGCACGGTTTGGCGCTCCCCCCACCGGCACGGTTTGGCGCTCCCCCCACTGGCATGTTCCGTAATGTATATACGACGGCGGGGAAGAGATCGGAAAGGCGAGAGCCATTAGTAACTATAACAGATGGTCTCCCTTTCTTCGCTGCAGGCACAGCGCCAAATGACATGACTAAATAGAATCCAGCCATCCCGCCGCTGCTGCCTTTTTTTATTCCTCCTGAGCTCGCGGGGGCCGAGACGCAGGACCCCCATTTTTAATAACCTTTCCTTCTGACGGGCTTAGAGGTATTGTAACCCAGAAGAGCGTCGGGGAGGTTTCCAGCCAAGAGCAGGCCGCAGCGCCGCAACGCCGAAAACACATTCATCTCTAGCTGCAAGCTACCAACATGGAACTTCAGATATTTATTTCTCTGGGGTCGGAGGATGCAGAAAAGCAATTAAAAATCAGGCTGGCAAAATCGCAACAAATCTGCCGTCTTTTGTGAAGGGACGCAAGCAATAAATTGTAACAAAAGCGCAAGGGAGGAAAAAAAACAACCCGGGAATCCGTTTTTATTAAATTGTATTTTTCTTTTATCCTATAGAGTGAATGTAACTGTGAGAGGGAAGACGGCGCCTGCTTAGCCCCCGCCCTCCGGTTTGCTGCTCCATTCACACGGAGCACAATCTCACTTCAGGGCTGCGGTAAACAGCTAGACAAGTACCCACAGACAGGGCTGCTGTGCAGACTGGGCACATAGAAAGTCTATTGGTTTTGGTCAGTCTGGACAGATTTGCAACAGAAGGGAGCAGCAAAGCATAACCTTTGTGTGGCACTACTAAGCAGGAAGCAGTGCCTGTGTGTGTATAAAGGGTGCAGGGGATGTAGGGGGATGGGAGTGAGGGAGGTGCAGGGGGCTCAGGGGATGTTGGGGTGCAGGGGATGTGGGAAGGGGGCACTGAAGATGTAGGCAGAGAAGGAGAAGGAAGGTATGTAGATGGTATGTAAAGGGGTGCGGGAGAAAAAAGGATATGGAGTTACAGGGGGTTCCGCAGATGTGGGAAGGGGGCACACAGAAAAGAGAAGGAAGGTATGTAGATGCAAAGGAGTGCAGGAGAATTATGGACATGGGGGTTCAGAAGATGTAGGGGGGTGGGGTTGTAGGAAGAACTGAGTAAGGAAGGTTTAGGGGTAATAGGGATGTGGGTAAAGGGGGTGCAGGGGATGTTGGAGGGGGGCACACAGAAAAAGAGAAGGAAGGTATGTAGATGGTATGTAAAGGGGTGCAGGAGAAAAAAGGATATGGGGGTTCAGCAGATGTAGGGGGGTGGGGTTGTAGGAAGAACTGAGCAAGGGAGGTTTAGGGGTAATAGGGATGTGGGTAAAAGGGGGTGCAGGGGATGTGGGAGGGGGGCACACAGAAAAGAGAAGGAAGGTATGTAGATGGTATGCACAGGGGTGCGGGAGAAAAAAGGATATGGGGGTTCAGAAGATGTAGGGGGATGGGGTTGTTGGAAGAACTGAGTGAGGGAGGTTTAGGGGTAATAGGGATGTGGGGAAATGGGGTGCAGGGGATGTGGGAGGGGGGCACACGAAAAATAGAAGGAAGGTATGTAGATAGTATGCAAAGGGGTGCAGGAGACATAGGGGATATGGGGTGTAGGGGGTTCAGGAGATTTGGGGGGGATGTTGTGAGGGATGTATAGATGGAAAGGGGGTGCAGTGGATGCAGAGAAAAAAAAATTGTACGGAATGTAGGGGGGTGCAAGAGATGTAAACAGAAGTGGGAGCAGGGGATGTAGAGGAAAGGGGGCACAAGGGATTTAGGAGAGGGGTGTTTAGGGGATGAAGGAAGAAAGGGATTCAGAGGATGTAGAGAAAGAGAAGGGGGTGCAGATTTGTGGAGGGAAATGGTGGCAGGGTTGTAGGGGGATGGGGGTGCAAAGAATATTGGAAAAGAATTGCAGGAGAAAAAGAAGGAAAGTGGCTTAGGGGATGTAGGAGAAAAGGGGGTGCAGGGGATGTAGGATAATAGAGGTTCAGGTGACGTATGGAGGGAAGGGGGTTTTGGGGGATGAAGGGGGAGCAAATAATTTAGAGAGGGTGCTGAGGATGTAAAAGTAAGGGGTGCAGAGGATGTAGGAAAGGAAGGGGGTGCAGAGGATGTAGGGAGGGAAGGGGGTGCAGAGGATGTAGGGAGGGAAGGGGGTGCAGAGGATGTAGGGAGGGAAGGGTTTGCAGAGGATGTAGGAAGGGAAGGGGGTGCAGAGGATGTAGGAAGGGGGTGCAGAGGATGTAGGGAGGGAAGGGGGTGCAGAGGATGTAGGGAGGGAAGGGGGTGCAGAGGATGTAGGGAGGGAAGGGTTTGCAGAGGATGTAGGAAGGGAAGGGGGTGCAGAGGATGTAGGAAGGGGGTGCAGAGGATGTAGGGAGGGAAGGGGGTGCAGAGGATGTAGGGAGGGAAGGGGGTGCAGAGGATGTAGGGAGGGAAGGGTTTGCAGAGGATGTAGGAAGGGAAGGGGGTGCAGAGGATGTAGGAAGGGGGTGCAGAGGATGTAGGGAGGGAAGGGGGTGCAGAGGATGTAGGGAGGGAAGGGGCGCAGAGGATGTAGGGAGGGAAGGGGGTGCAGAGGATGTAGGAAGGGAAGGGGGTGCAGAGGATGTATATAGGGTAGTAGTGCGGGGGATGTGGAGAGCACAGGGGTGGGAGGGATGTAGGGAGGGAAGGGGGGGTCAGAGGATATATGAATAGAAGGGGGTGCAGTGGATGTAAGAGTAAGGGGTTAAGGGAAAGTAGGGAGGGAAGTGGTTACAGAGGACTTAGAGGGATTGGGATGCAGGGGGTGTAGAGGGATGGGGATGCAGAGTTTGTAGAGGGATGGGGATGCAGAGTATGTAGGACAGAGATACAGGGGTTGTAGAGGGATGGGGATGCAGGGGTTGTAGAGGGATGGGGATGCAGGGATTGTAGAGGGATGCGGATGCAGAGGATGTAGAGGGATGGGGATGCAGGGGTTGTAGAGGGATGGGGATGCAGAGGATGTAAAAGGACAGGGATACAGAAGTTGTAGAGGGATGGGGATGCAGGGGTTGTAGAGGGATGGGGATGCAGGGGTTGTAGAGGGATGGGGATGCAGAGGTTGTAGAGGGATGGGGACGCAGAGGATGTAGAGGGATGGGGATGCAGGGGTTGTAGAGGGATGGGGATGCAGGGGTTGTAGAGGAGTGGGGATGCAGAGGTTGTAGAGGGATGGGGATGCAGGGGTTGTAGAGGGATGGGGATTCAGAGGTTGTAGAGGGATAGGGATGCAGGGGTTGTAGAGGGATGGGGATGCAGAGGATGTAGAGGGATGGAGATGCAGGGGTTGTAGAGGGATGGGGATGCAGGGGTTGTAGAGGGATGGGGATACAGGGGTTGTAGAGGGATGGGGATGCAGGGGTTGAAGAGGGATGGGGATTCAGAGGTTGTAGAGGGATGGGGATGCAGGGGTTGTAGAGGGATGGGGATGCAGAGGATGTAGAGGGATGGGGATGCAGGGGTTGTAGAGGGATGGGGATGCAGGGGTTGTAGAGGGATGGGGATACAGGGGTTGTAGAGGGATGGGGATGCAGAGGATGTAGAGGGATGGGGATGCAGGGGTTGTAGAGGGATGGGGATGCAGGGGTTGTAGAGGGATGGGGATGCAGGGGTTGTAGAGGGATGGGGATGCAGGGGTTGTAGAGGGATGGGGATGCAGGGGCTGTAGAGGGATGGGGATGCAGGGGTTGTAGAGGTTGTAGAGGGGAGTCACAAGACTTTATATCATTCTGGAAACATGAATCTATCTCTCCATTCTCTTCCCTTCTCTATACATTTGAAAAGTATTTTGTATATAAAGTGACTGGAGGGGGGGGGAGGGGGCGGGGCACTGACACTACATCATTCTGCTTCCTCCATCTGTCCGGGAATAGTGCCGGTTCCCCACCTCATGTCACATGACCCCACTTAACGAAACTCCGCAGCAATTAGGCCTCAATCACAAACATCTCTATGAGGTCGGCCTGCACATGAATGGCTGTAAGCTCAGAGCGGGAATTGCCTCAGTCACCTGTCATCACATGAGGCGTGGCTCTCAATGGAGCCTCTGTTCAGGACGGACCTTCACCGCCCTAATAAAATCCTGAAGACACAATTCCAGCCCATTGGAGGCTCGTTATCCGGCTGATGAATCTCCTCCTCGTACGAGGGACATGTTCCCTCCATCAGACGCCCAGCTCCTCCCCGCTACAATGTATCCTGACATTGTACAACCATGGCTAAAACCAACCTCCAATCAGCAAGTGCTGAAGTTCTGCTAAAGTCAGAAAGTTCTGCAGCCTCCTCACATGCCTCGTGCAACCTCCCCCTCATGCTTCGGTAGCTATAGGCCAACTGTCCCAGATTGGTAGCTGCATCTTGGCCCACTGTCCCACCGATTCTGTGTCCCGGGCCACGACCCGGAATCTGAGTTGCTGCACATGCACAGGGCAAGGGCATTCATTCTGGAGAAGGGGGCTTCAAGTGGGTGTCCCTGCTTATTTAGAGGCGGGGTCTGGGCAGGACCAACCTGTAAAGTGGGTGTGGTGGGCAGACCCTGCTTATTTAGAGGCGGGGTCTGGGCAGGACCAACCTGTAAAGTGGGTGTGGTGGGCAGGCCCTGCTTATTTAGAGGCGGGGTCTGGGCAGGACCAACCTGTAAAGTGGGTGTGGTGGGCAGTCCCTGCTTATTTAGAGGCGGGGTCTGGGCAGGACAAACCTGTAAAGTGGGTGTGGTGGGCAGGCCCTGTTTATTTAGAGGCAGAGTCTGGGCAGGACCAACCTCTAAAGTGGGTGTGGTGAGCAGTCCCTGCCTATTTAGAGGCGGGGTCTGGGCAGTTCTAACCTGTAAAGTGGGTGTGGTGGGCAGGCCCTGCTTATTTAGAGGTGGGGTCTGGGCAGGACCAACCTGTAAAGTGGGTGTGATGGGCAGGCCCTGCTTATTTAGAGGCGGAGTCTTGGCAGGACCAACCTCTAAAGTGGGTGTGGTGGGCAGGCCCTGCTTATTTAGAGGCGGGGTCTGGGCAGGACCAACCTGTAAAGTGGTGAAATCTGAAGACTACGAAAGTTTTCTGGGGTGCAATGTAGGGCCCGGTGTCAGAAAGTTGGGTCTCCGTCAGAGGTCTTGAGTCTTCCAGCAGGACAATGACCCAAAGCACATGTCAAAAAGCCCCCAGAAATGGTGTCAGACAAACCGCTGGAGAGGACTGAACTGGCCAGCATTGAGTCCAGGTCTCTGACCACCACTGACACAGAAATATGGTAGGAGACCCAGGAGGACCCCACTGCAGACACAGAAACATATTGGAAGCCAGATTGGAGTTTGCCAAAACTTACCCGAGGAAGCCAAAACTCTTCTGGGAGAATGTGTTGTGGACAGACGGAAGAAAATGGCAGCTTTTTTGGTAAAGCCCATCATTCTACTGTTTTCAGAGAAAGCAATGAGGCCTTCAAAGAAAAGAATCCAGTCCCTCCAGTCACACATGGTGGGGGGTCATTGATGGTTTGGGGTGGCTTTGCTGCTTCAGGCACTGGATGTCTTGGCATTATGAAATCTGAAGACTACCAAAGAATTCTGGGGTGCAATGTAGGGCCCGGTGTCAGAAAGTTTGGTCTCCGTCAGAGGTCTTGAGTCTTCCAGCAGGACAATGACCCAAAGCACAGGTCAAAAAGCCCCCAGAAATGGTGTCAGACAAACCGCTGGAGAGGACTGAATTGTCCAGCATTGAGTCCAGGTCCCTGACCACCGCTGACACAGAAATATGGTAGGAGACCCAGGAGGACCCCACCGCTGACACAGAAATATGGTAGGAGACCCAGGAGGACCCCACCGCTGACACAGAAATATGGTGGGAGACCCAGGAGGACCCCGCTGCAGACACAGAAACATATTGGAAGCCAGGTTGGAGATTGCCAAAACTTACCCGAGGAAGCCAAAACTCTTCTGGGAGAACGTGCTGTGGACAGACGGAACAAAATGGCAGCTTTTTGGTAAAGTCCATCATTCTACTGTTTTCAGAGAAAGCAATGAGGCCTTCAAAGAAAAGAATCCAGTCCCTCCAGTCACACATGGTGGGGGGTCACAGTCCCTCCAGTCACACATGGTGGGGGGTCACAGTCCCTCCAGTCACACATGGTGGGGGGTCACAGTCCCTCCAGTCACACATGATGGGAGGTCACAGTCCCTCCAGTCACACATGGTGGGGGGCCACTGATGGTTTGGGGTTTCTTTGCTGCTTCAGGCACTGGATGTCTTGCCCGTGTGCATGGCATTGTGAAATCTGAAGAGTACCAGAGAATTCTGGGGTGCAATGTAGGGCCCGGTGTCAGAAAGTTGGGTCTCCATCAGAGGTCATGGGTCTTCCAGCAGGACAATGGCCCAAAGCACAAGTCACAAAGCCCCCAGAGATGGTGTCAGACAAAGCGCTGGAGAGGACTGAACTGGCCAGTAATGAGTCCAGATCTCCATCCCATAGAGCTCCTGTGGAGAGATCTCAGAACAGCCAGGGCTGCTGTTAGCAACCACTGGGCCCCATACAGCCAACCTGATAGGGCCCTCCACCCCCCAGAAAATACAGGTTACAATGCTTCAATTATGAATGAACACAGTGAGTATTTGGTACCAATCACTCCTTGTGTTCATTCGGGAAAGGAAGGTACTGGTAAATGCGACATATTTACCGGATCCTTCCCCCACTCTCCATCCTGAAGGACCCAATTGTGTGATTGCAGCTGCCGGTGGAAAGGAGAGGTGGGAAGCCGGTGGCACTGCGGGGGTGGGGCACACCAGGTAACAGGGGGGCAGCTGGGGGAAACGTATGGTGTACAGGGAGGGTGATGGGGGCAATTACTGGACCCAATCCCCTATAGCAGGGGTGGGCAACTGTGGCCCTCCAACTGTTGTAGAACTACAAGTCCCATGAGGCATTGCAAAACTGACAGTTACAAGCATGACTCCCAAAGGCAGAGACATGATGGGACTTGTAGTTCACCAACAGCTGGAGGGCCACAGTTGCCCACCCCTGCCCTATAGGGCTCTCTCTGCAGCAACGGGAGGGAGAGGAGAAGAAGCCGGCTTTCAGCTGCTGCAGAGAGAGCCATATAGGGGATCGGTTCCAGTAATTACCTTCCCACCATACCAGGGGCGGACTGACAACTCATGGGGCCCCCGGGCAATAGGGATCATGGGGCCCCTGTGTCCTTGCCCAAACTCAAAAAAGCCTATGAAAAAGGTACCAGGGGCATCTTATGGGGCCCCCTACTGAACCCAGACCCTCGGGCAGTGCCCGAGTTTCCAAATGGTCAGTCCGCCCCTGCACCCTCATCCGCTTCACCCAGCTGCCTGGGCCCCCCTACTGGCTTGGGCCCCGTACAGGAGGACCATGAGAACTGCAGTTGGGAAAAGGAACCCTTCCAATCTGAGAGACCCGGAGCAGTTGGAGGAAGAAGAGCGATCCAAAATTCCAGTAGAGAGGTGGAGGAAACTCATTAATGGTTCCAGGAAGACACGGATTTCAGGTATTTTTTCCCAAATATTACATGGGGGGTGCCAATAATTTTGTCCATTTTGGGGGTTTTGGGTGGAATGTGTCAGATTTTGGCTTTTTGTTTCTACACTTTTTTTTGTGTCACCGATACAAACCAAAGACAGAAACACGAGACCGCCGAAACATTTGTCATGGCGGCAATTTTCTGGGCGAAGCGTGATTGGACAGATGTGCCGGGGGGGGGGGGCGATATTTTTGGCCGTGACTACGTAGAATTGGTAATATATACAAAACTATCTTTTTTTTTTAAATACCTGTTTTTGTGCGGTGATCCGGGTCGCCGAGGGAGAGAGAAGCCCCCCTTCTGGATGTTGGATGTGAATGGGAAGAGGAAGATTCCTGGGGGACTAATTAGCAGCAGCGCAGTGACCCTGAGCTGTGTTATTGCGCCCCCCCCAGGCCCAGCAGTCAGTGCCGCCATTTATCTGCTGACTGCTGGAGGGTGTCATGTAGCTCCTGTTAGCGACTTGTAATATATTCCATCGTTCCGGCAGCAGCACAAGTGACAGCTCGCCGCGCACAATTACCGGCAGGAGGAGGAGGAGCCGCTTGTTCTCTGCCTTCTGCTACCACAGATCAGAGGAGCGCGGCGCACAAAGCGCAATACATGGACCGGGCCTCATTCACACTATCGCGCTTTGGTGCATTCATTCTTAATGAAAAGGTGAACTAACAAAAATAAATAAATAAAAAATGTATTATAATTATAAAAAAAGTTAAATAAAAATAAATAAAAAATACAACTAAAAAAAAGTGACAGCACACAAAAAAATGTAAAAATAAATACAAATTTTAAAACATTTAAAAAAAAATGTATTCACTTACCATAAATGTGATTTTTTTATATGCTGATCCCAGACAGGTTTAAAAAATAAATATACAATTTAAAAAAAAATTTATAAAAATTACAACTAAAAAAAAAAAATTAAAGTGACAGCTCACAAATATGATTGGATGTCAAATCATGCGAATTGATCTGCTCTTTGAATGTCAGATAATTTATTCAGTAGCTGGTATTTTTTTTTTCTTTTCTTGCATTGTATCTTATAACGATGCCAGATAGGTTTAAAAAATGTTTTTAAAAATCAAAAAAAAATTTAAAACATTAAAAAAAAAATGTATTCACTTACCATAAATGTGATTGTATTAAATTATATTGTATGCTGATCCCAGATAGGTTTAAATAAATAAATAAACATTTAAAAAAATTAAATAAATAAAAATTACAATTAAAAAAAAAAATTAAAGTGACAGCACACAAATATGATTGGTTGTCAAATCATGTGATTTGATCAACTCTTTGAATGTCAGATAATTTATTGATTGTTGTATTTTATTACATTGTGTCTTAAGGAGAACCCAGATAGGCTTTATGAAAATTAAAATTAAAACAAATTTGTAATTAAAAAATGTAAAGTGACAGCATACAAATATGATTGGATGTGAAATCACGTGAATTGATCCACTCTTTGAATGTCAGATAATTTATTCAGTCGCTGTTTTTTTTTTTTCTTACATTGTATCTTATAATGATCCCAGATTTGAAAAAAAATGTACTTAAAAATAAAATTTAAAAAAATGTATTCACTTACCATAAATGTGATTTTATTACATTGTATCTTATTCTGATCCCAGATAGGTTTAAAAAAACAAATAAATAAACAATTAAAAAAATAAATAAAAATGACGAAAAAAATTAAAGTGACAGCACACAAATATGATTGGTTGTCAAATCATGTGATTTGATCAACTCTTTGAATGTCAGATAATTTATTGATTGTTGTATTTTATTACATTGTATCTTAAGGAGAACCCAGATAGGCTTTAGGAAAATTAAAATTAAAAAAAAATTATAATTAAAAAATGTAAAGTGACAGTACACAAATATTATCAATTGTCAGTTCATGGGAACTGATTCACTCTTTAATTGTACTTATTTTATTTTTTATTTATTTATTTCAGGTACTTATATAGCGCCGTCAATTTACTCAGCACTTTACATATATATTGTACATTCACATCAGTCCCCGCCCCCGAGGAGCGTACAGTCTAAGGTCCCTAACTCACATTCATACATATTAGGGCCAATTTAGACAGGAGACAATTGACCTCCCAGCATGTCTTTGGAGTGTGGGAGGAAACCGGAGTACCTGGAGGAAACCCCACGCAGCAACAGGGAGAACATGCAAATCAGTCCTCACCCTCAAGGGGCGTACAATCTAAGGTCCCTAACTCACATTCATACATACACATACTAGGGACAATTTAGACAGGAGCCAATTCACCTACCAGCATGTCTTTGGAGTGTGGGAGGAATCCGGAGTACCCTGAGGAAACCCACACAGGCACAGGGAGAACATGCAAACTCCATGCAGGTTGTGCCGTGGTTGGTACTTACTATTAGGTCTGTGACTTCCTGTTACATGATTCTATGGTGCTGCAGTGTGGGTGGGCGGGGCTGCAGGGCCAGCAAGAGGGCGGAGTCAGAACCAGGGAACAGGCCGGCTATATTTTCCTAGGCGTGGCTTTAGGAGACGAGGATTCCAGGGATCACAATAAGTACCACCTGAGCTTCAGGATGGCAGTTGGAGCCAATCAGCAGGGAGGACGTTTCCTCTAAGTAGACGGGAAATGTCAGCGTTTGACTCCGGGGCCATCTTCACCCGGCGCTGACTCTATTGGGGCCGCAGAGCGCCATCCTCCGTCCTACGGATTCCGCGAACTGCGGCGGCGGCAGGAGGGGTAATGAGACGCACAGGCGGCCGAGCGCACATTAATTGTCACCTGTGTAATGATCTCCCCCTCTCTCCCCCAGGGCCCTCCATCTCTCCCGCGCTGAAAGGCCACGCCGGGCGTGAATGACATTAACGATCTGATGAACGACCTCGCTGGCACGCTTCTGATGCGGTGATTGATCATGTCCAATTAATTCCTGGGAGAATCGATGGACTCGACCTCCCTCATTTACATTAATTACACCACACGGTCCTCCAGCTGCAGGCGCTGCAGGCGGGGGGGGGCCCCGGGGACATGGCGGTAATTAAATCTGGCCAAAGTCATTTTTATTCGGAGTCCCGGCCGCCCTTCATGAATCTCATTATCGGGGCTTTTATTTTCTTTTCCAATTTGTTATCCCTTTGTAATCAGGAATCTCAGACGCGTTCGCAGAAATCTCAGACGCGTTCGCAGCCGCGACTACTTTTCGGTTTTATGTA
Source organism: Staurois parvus (assembly GCF_062004578.1). Taxonomy (NCBI): domain Eukaryota; kingdom Metazoa; phylum Chordata; class Amphibia; order Anura; family Ranidae; genus Staurois; species Staurois parvus. Next base: position 26,218 of record NW_028319688.1, on the reverse strand, counting down.
TAATGTGTATCCTAAAGTGGACCTGTCATCGGGTTTTCGTGCCAACATGCTGGAAGAGGCCGGGATCTTGGCCCTCCGTCTGGCCGATGATGTGTCCCGGGCCGTGTCCTGGAATCTCTGCATCAACCGTTCTTCAGTCACTGCAAATGCCCTGTAAAGACATTCATTGCAGGGATTGGGGCTGTGAGTGGGAAGATGGGCGGGGCTAGCCCATGTATTGAGTGTGATAGGTGTTCCTATATATTCAAAGGTGTGGTCTGGGTGGGCCAGCCCATGAATTGAGTGTGATGGATGATCCTACATATTTAAAGGTGTGGTCTGGGTGGGCCAGCCCATCTATTGAGTTTGATAGGTAGTTCTACATATATAGAGGTGGGGTCTGGGTGGGGCCAGCCCATGTATTGAGTGTGATGGATGGTCCCACAGATTTAGAGGTGGGGTCTGGGCGGGACCAATCTGTAAAGTGAGTGTTATGTGGGCACTGCCGCACAAAAAGTTGGCGGATGGCATGTGGACCGTGGGTCCCCATCAGAGTCCCCCCTTACATCAGTTCCAATCAGAGTCCCCCTTACATCAGTCCCAATCAGACTCCTCCTTTACATCAGGGTCCCCCTCAGAGTCCCTCCTTTACATCAGGGTCCCCCTAACATCAGGGTCCCCATCAGAGTCCCCCTTACATCAGGGTCCCCATCAGAGTCCCCCTTACATCAGGGTCCCCATCAGAGTCCCCCTTACATTCCCTTAGGGGATCATGGGGCCCCTGAGTCCTCGCCCACACTCAAACCACACCCAAAAAAGCCTCTGAAAGGTACCAGGGGCATCTCATAGGGCCCCCTACTGACCCCGGGCCCTCGGGTAGTGCCTGAGTGCTCGAATGGTCAGTCCGCCCCTGCGCCCAGCTATAGCAGTTGTATTTTGTTGTCTTGGTATTCCTCTGCGCCCCCCCCCTCAAAGACTGACATTTTTAAATTACACCCAGGGGATGACTGACCATTTGGAAACTGCCCGAGGGCCTGGGGTCAGTAGGGGGCCCCATGAGATGCCCTTAGTATCTTTTTCATAGACTTTTTTGAGTTTGGGCAAGGACACAGGGGCCCCATGATCCCCTATTGCCCCGGGGCCCCATGAGATGTCATTCCGCCCCTGATTACACCTTTTAATGACAGACCTTACTGTAGATGCAGTGATTTTATCACTGGGTCTCTGTGCTTCTCTATGCCATGTAGGCAGATCATGGCTGGTGGGTGGGGCCTGTACACAGCTTCCTGAAAACATCCCAGCACCCTGCCTCAGTACTCCTCAGTTCTGATGCAAGCAGTGCCCTGGCTCATAGGAGGAGTTCTGCAAATATCAAAACACCTTGATGGGTGTCAGTCTGGAGGAGTGGGCGTTTCTAGGCAGGCTGCATTTACATAGGTAACACCCATATGTGATGGGGAGCCTCCATGATTGACGGAACTTAAATGCAATGAATTAAAGGGGTGGGGTCAAGGACAGTGAGAAGCTCCCAGTGTGCGGTGACATCAGAGGAAGCCATTTCAGTCCAGGGGAGGAGCCGATACACCTGTGCAAGACTGATGGGGAGGAGCAGGTACACCTGTGCAAGACGGAAGGGGAGGAGCCAACACACCTGTGCAAGACTGAAGGGGAGGAGCCAGTACACCTGTGCAAGACTGAAGGGGAGGAGCCGTACACCTGTGCAAGACTGGAGGGGGGAGCTGGTACACCTGTGCAAGACTGAATGGGAGGAGCCAACACACCTGTGCAAGACTGAAGGGGAGGAGCCGGTACACCTGTGCAAGACTGAAGGGGAGGAGCCGATACAACTGTGCAAGACTGAAGGGGAGGAGCCAACACACCTGTGCAAGACTGAAGGTAGGAGCCGGTACACCTGTGCAAGACTGAAGGGGAGGAGCTGGTACAACTGTGCAAGACTGAAGGGGAGGAGCCAACACACCTGTGCAAGACTGAAGGGGAGGAGCCTGTACACATGTGCAAGACTTAAGGGGAGGAGCAGGTACACCTGTGCAAGACTGAAGGGGGGAGCCGGTACACCTGTGCAAGACTGAAGGGGGGAGCCGGTACACCTGTGCAAGACTGAAGGGGAGGAGCCGGTACACCTGTGCAAGACTAAAGGGGAGGAGCCGGTACACCTGTGCAAGACTGAAGGGGAGGAGCCGGTACACCTGTGCAAGACTAAAGGGGAGGAGCCGGTACACCTGTGCAAGACTGAAGGGGAGGAGCCGGTACACCTGTCGCTCGCTCTTCTCCCTCACTCTCTCGCTATCAGCTACACTCCCATCATCCTGATAATTCAGAGGATGGGAGGTGCCACGTGTGTCATAATAGGAAGAACTCCGATGTGACGGGGAAAGTAATTATGTGTTTTGCTGTCTTAATGCGATTCTCCTCTGACTTCTGATGTTCCCGCCCATCTTAGGGGCCGTAGTATAAAGGGTAACCTTCTGTGTTCTATTTTATTCTATCCTTTTATTTTATTTTCTAATGTATTTTTTTCTATTACATTTCATGACAGACCTTACTGTAGATGCAGTGATTTCATCACTGGGTCTCTGTGCTTCTCTATGCCATGTAGGCAGATCATGGCTGGTGGGTGGGGCCTGTACACAGCTTCCTGAAAACATCCCAGCACCCTGCCTCAGTACTCCTCAGTTCTGATGCAAGCAGTGCCCTGGCTCATAGCAGGAGTTATGCAAATATCAAAACACCTTGAGGGGTGTCAGTCTGGAGGAGTGGGCGTTCCTAGGCAGGCTGCATTTACATAGGTAACACCCATATGCGATGGTGAGCCTCCATGATTGACGGAACTTAAATGCAATGAATGAAAGGGGTGGGGTCAAGGACAGTCAGGCTGGGGAGGAAAGTACTAGAGGATGGTGGGCGTCCTCCAGCGAGGAAATGAGGCGGAGCTCTATCTGACTGGCTGTAGCTTCTAATGCACATTGTGAGAAGGGGAGGAGTCTAGTAAAAAGGGTAACCTCCTGTGTTCTATTTTATTCTAACCTATTCTATTCTTTTATATTCTATTCTTTTATTTTATTTTCTAATGTATTTTTTTCTATTACATTCTAATACATTCTATTCGTTTATGTTCTATTCTATGACAGAATACAATTTCAGAAGTGATGTCATGTATTGTAATGTATTCTATTCTATTCTTCTATTAAGTGTTCTTGCATGGCGACCCCTTCCTGTTATCTCACATACAGTCATGGCCGAAATTGTTGGCACCCTTGATATTTTTCCTGAAAATCAAGTATTTCACACAAAAAAGGTATTGCATTAACACATGTTTTGCTATACACATGTTTATTCCCTTTGTATGTATTGGAACAAATATAAAACAGAGGCAGAAAAGCAAATATGACATAATGTCACACAAAACCCCAAAAATGGGCTGGACAAAAGTATTGGCACCCTTAACTTAATATTTGGTTGCACACCCTTTGGAAAACATAACTGAAATCAGTCGCTTCCTATAACCATCAATAAGCTTCTGACACCTCTCACCCGGAATTTTGGACCACTCTTCCTTTGCAAACAGCTCCAGGTCTCTCTTATTGGAAGGACACCTTTTCCCAACAGCAATTTTAAGATCTCTCCACAGGTGTTCAATGGGATTTAGATCTGGGCTCATTGCTGGCCACTTCAGAACTCTCCAGCGCTTCTTTGCCATCCATTTCTGAGTGCTTTTTGACGTATGTTTGGGGTCATTGTCCTGCTGGAAGACCCAGGATCTTGGACGCAAACCCAGCTTTCTGACACTGGGCCCTACAGTGCGACCCAAAATCCTTTGGTAATCCTCAGATTTCATGATGCCTTGCACACAGTCAAGGCACCCAGTGCCAGAGGCAGCAAAACAACCCCAAAACATCATTGAACCTCCACCATATTTTACCGTAGGTACTGTGTTTTGTTCTTTGTAGGCCTCATTCCGTTTTCGGTAAACAGTAGAATGATGTGCTTTACCGAAAAGCTCTATCTTGGTCTCATCTGTCCACAAGACGTTTTCCCAGAAGGCTTTTGGCTTACTCAAGTACATTTTGGCAAACTGTAGTCTTGCTTTTTTATGTCTCTGTGTCAGCAGTGGGGTCCTCCTGGGTCTCCTGCCATAGCGTTTCATTTCATTTAAATGTCGACGGATAGTTCGCGCTGACACTGATGCTCCCTGAGCCTGCAGGACAGCTTGAATGTCTTTGGAACATGTTTGGGGCTGCTTATCCACCATCCGGACTATTCTGCGTTGCAATCTTTCATCAATTTTCCTCATCCGTCCACGACCAGGGAGATTAGCTACAGTGCCATGGGTTGCAAACTTCTTGATAATGTTGCGCACTGTGGACAAAGGCAAATCTAGTTCTCTGGAGATGGACTTGTAACCTTGAGATTGTTGATATTTTGCCACAATTTTGGTTCTCAGGTCCTCAGACAGTTCTCGTCTCCTCTTTCTGTTGTCCATGCTTAGTGTGGCACAGACAGACACACAATGCAAAGGTTAAGTGAACGTCTCTCCTTTTTATCTGCTTTCAGGTGTGATTTCTATATTGCCCACACCTGTTACTTGCCCCAGGTGAGTTTACAGGAGCATCACATGCTTGTAACATTCTTATTTATCCGCAGTTGTGAAAGGGTGCCAATACTTTTGTCCAGCCCATTTTTGGAGGTTTGTGTGACATTATGTCGAATTTGCTTTCTTTCCTCCCTTTTTTTGTTTTGTCCCAATACACACAAAGGGAATAAACATGTGTATAGCAAAACATGTGTTAATGCAATACGTTTCGTGAGAAATACATGATTTCCTGGAGAAATATCAAGGGTGCCAACAATTTCGGCCATGACTGTATATATTCTTCTTATTATAGCCAAATTTACCCCCCTAACTCCTCCCACAGTTTTTACACGACATAGACAGTAATATACGGAAACGTGCGGATTGTTCCCGATTGGTGCGCTATTACTTTGTGGAACGTTTCCCCGAATGGTTCACCAAATATTGCGGTTTTTGTGGTGAAATTGGTCCCATAGGAATGAATGGCGGAATGTTCAAAACTAGAGTGGGAGCTGAAAAATGAGGACATGATTTGTAAACTGCCATCACTCTGTCATTTTCAAGCCCACCTACACAAATCTTATATCAAAACGTTCATCTATCCCGGCTGCCACTAAAAATGTCCACGGCTAAGCCATAGTCCTGATAGTTTTCACAATATGACCATTTGTTTGCAACTCACGCCGTCCATTGACATTCATTGAAATTCCACTCTAGCCGCCTCAAATTTGAAGGGCAATTTCTAAACTGCAACTGTGCCTTCATTTTTAATATTTCAGAGACACACCATGCATCAAATTGTAGGTCTGGGTCTTGTGATTCTCACAATATAAAGCTCTTCGGTGTAGGATTTATAATTTGTAAACTACAACCGTTTGAAGTTGGCAACTGCCAGTGAAGTGAGCAAGTTGGAGCAGTTTGTTTTTAACCGCTCTTCTCTGCCCTTGCTGTAGAGTGAGTTGCCATAGGAACCCAGGTGTGTGAGCAGGCAGCAGAGTGACAAGCCACTCCCCCCAGTTACTCCGCCCACTCCAGTTGTAGACTACTGGTGGAGGCAAGAACACTTCACACAATTTCCCCAGAAATTGGAGCTTTTCTAGTTTTCTATTCTATTCTATTACATTCTAATACATTTCTATTCTATGACAGAATACAATTTCAGAAGTGATGTCATGTATTGTAATGTATTCTATTCTATTCTATTCTATGTTGTTGTTTTTCTATTCTATTCTTTTATTCTCTATTCTACTCTTTTCCATTTCATCCCAATACATTTCTATTCTATGACAGAATACAATTTCAGAAGTGATGTCATGTATTGTAATGTATTCTATTCTATTCTATGTTGTTGTTTTTCTATTCTATTCTATTGTTTTTCTATTCTATTCTTTTATTCTCTATTCTATTCTATTACATTCTAATACATTTCTATTCTATGACAGAATACAGTTTCAGAATTGATGTCATGTATTGTATTCTAATGTATTCTTTCGTTCCTGAGCATGCCCGGATTTGGTCTCTCGATCTTTTTCGGACGAATATTGTTCTGATTAAACGAAAACTGTTTGCGCTGTTATTGCATGAGAAGAATTTTGTCGCTTGTTCCTTCGGATATTGTCGCATGAGCTGTCAAAAGCCGCGTACTAACAATCAGATTATCGTAAAAGCGATTTCCTGATCGCGTGTGCGGGTCATAGGTCACGCCTGCCGCACTTTGGGTTGCTTGCAACACGCTGCGCGGGAATGTGCAAAACTGAGCGCGCTCAGACGCACTTCCTGTAGTGCGATCTCCTGAGAGGAAGGGGAAAGCGCCATCACTGCGCCTGCGTCTGCGATGAACCCGCCTTCACGTACAATGACAGGCGACCAAAGAGATACGATTGTTTAACCGCCTCCCGCCCACCATATAGTGCAATGACGGGTGCAAGGCGGTTCTCTTGTTCTGGGAGGACGTCATATGACGTTGTCCCATCCTAACCGCGCATGCGCAGCTCCCAGAGCGCGCAGCACGGCAATCGGCGGTGCGCTGTGTCCCCCGAACACAGCGGATCACCGATCCACGGAAAGAGCCGAAGATGTCGGCTCGGTCATGTGATCAGTTGTGTCCAATCACAGCTGATCGCATGTAAATTGGGAAATGCCGACAATCGGCATTTCTCTCCTCAGGAGCCGTCACGCTGACAGAGGAGAAGAGAGGAGAGGAGAGCCGGTAATCGGCATTCCTCAGAGGGGACATCTACACTGATCATCAGGGCACTGATGATCAGTGTATCCCCAGCAGTGCCACCTGCCAGTGCCCATCAATGCCACATATCAGTGCCCACCTGAGCTGCCTTTCAGTGCCACCTATCAGTGCCAGTCAGTGCCACCTATCAGTGCTGCCAATCAGTACCACCTATCGGTGCCAGTTAGTGACGCCTATCAGTGTGCATCAGTGCCACCTATCGGTGCCAGTCAGTGCTGCATATCAGTGTGCATCAGTGCTGCCTATCAGTGCCAGTCAGTTCCACCTATCAGTGTCAGTCATTGCCGCCTATCAGTGCCAGTCATTGCCGCCTATCAGTGCCAGTCAGTGCCACCTATCAGTGCCAGTCAGTGCTGCCTATCAGTGCTGCCTATCAGTGCCATATATGAGTGCTGCCTTACAGTGTCCATCAGTGATGCCTTTCAATGCCCATCAGTGCCACCTACCAGTGCCTCCTCATCAGTGTCCATCAGTGATGCCTGTCAATGCCCATCAGTGCCTCCTAATCAGTGCCCATCAGTGCCTCCTAATCAGTGCCCATCAGTGCATCCTATCAGTGCCCATCACTGCAGCCTCTATAGCGCACATCAGTGAAGGAGAAAAATCACTTATTTACAAAATTTTATAACAGAAACTAAGAAAAAACTTTTTTTTTTTTAACTTTTCACTGGTTTTTGGTTTGTTTAAGATAAAAAAAACCCTGAGGTGATTAAATACCACCAAAATAAAGCTCTATCTGTCACACAAAAATGATAAAAATGTCATATGGGTGCAGTGTTGCATGACCACGCAATTGTCATTCAAAGTGTGACAGCGCTGAAAGCTGGAAATTGGCCTGGGCAGGAAGGGGGTAGAAGTGCCCTGTAGGCAGGAAGGGGGTAGAAGTGCCCGGTAGGCAGGAAGGGGGTAGAAGTGCCCTGTAGGCAGGAAGGGGATAGAAGTGTCCTGTAGGCAGGAAGGGGGTAGAAGTGTCCTGTAGGAAGGAAGGGGGTAGAAGTGCCCGGTGGACAGGAAGGGGGTAGAAGTGCCCGGTAGGCAGGAAGGGGGTAGAAATGCCCTGTAGGCAGGAAGGGGGTAGAAGTGCCCGGTGGACAGGAAGGGGGTAGAAGTGTCCTGTAGGCAGGAAGGGGGTAGAAGTGTCCTGTAGGCAGGAAGGGGGTAGAAGTGTCCTGTAGGCAGGAAGGGGGTAGAAGTGTCCTGTAGGCAGGAAGGGGGTAGAAGTGTCCTGTAGGCAGGAAGGGGGTAGAAGTGTCCGGTAGGCAGGAAGGGGGTAGAAGTGCCCGGTAGGCAGGAAGGGGGTAGAAGTGTCCTGTAGGCAGGAAGGGGGTAGAAGTGTCCTGTAGGCAGGAAGGGGGTAGAAGTGCCCGGTAGGCAGGAAGGGGGTAGAAGTGCCCTGTAGGCAGGAAGGGGGTAGAAGTGTCCGATAGGCAGGAAGGGGGTAGAAGTGCCCGGTAGGCAGGAAGGGGGTAAAAGTGTCTGATAGGCAGGAAGGGGGTAGAAGTGCCCTGTAGGCAGGAAGGGGGTAGAAGTGTCCGATAGGCAGGAAGGGGGTAGAAGTGCCCTGTAGGCAGGAAGGGGGTAGAAGTGCCCTGTAGGCAGGAAGGGGGTAGAAGTGTCCGGTAGGCAGGAAGGGGGTAGAAGTGCCCGGTAGGCAAGAAGGGGGTGGAAGTGTCCTGTAGGCAGGAAGGGGGTAGAAGTGCCCGGTAGGCAGGAAGGGGGTAGAAGTGTCCGGTAGGCAATGGGTTAAAGAAAAAAACTCGGCTGGAAAAGATTTCCCCATTCACTACAGAGACAGTTCGGTGTCCAATCTCGTCTCTTCATCGTCACGTTGATACATTGTGTCGCCAGGTAGGTGCAGCAGCTCTATTGTTCCGGCAGTTGCTAAGCAAGACGTCTAACAGACTCCTGCGCTCCGTCTCTGCTCGCCCCGCCCACTTTGGTGCGTTGGCCGCCGTTGAGTTGTGTTTGCTGAGTCTGGCTGTGTGTAGGACAACATGCTTCACTGTCACTGCTTCCTCCCCCAGAGACATGAGCTGACGGCACAGTAAGTAGGAGATCCGGAGAATGTGAGGGCGCCGAGCGATCGCAGAATGGCGACTTTTACAGATCCCTCCACTGATCATCCGAGTAATACTACATATCAGGATCTGTCATCGATAGCAGAGGTCTGCAAACTGAGGCCAACGGGCGGGTTGGGGCCCTTCTGTTATCCTTTACCCAGCCCTTGGGGAACTATTCCTCCCACTGACACCAATGATGGGGCACTATTCCCTCCACTGACACCAATGATGGGGCACTATTCCTCCACTGACACCAATGATGGGGCACTATTCCTCCCACTGACACCAATGATGGGGAACTATTCCTCCCACTGACACCAATGATGGGGCACTATTCCCTCCACTGACACCAATGATGGGGCACTATTCCCTCCACTGACACCAATGATGAGGCACTATTCCTCCCACTGACACCAATGATGGGACACTATTCCTCCCACTGACACCAATGATGGGGCACTATTCCTCCCACTGACACCAATGATGGGGCACTATTCCTCCCACTGACACCAATGATGGGGCACTATTCCCTCCACTGACACCAATGACGGGGCACTATTCCTCCCACTAATACCAATGATGGGGCACTATTCCTCCCACTGACACCAATGATGGGGCACTATTCCTCCCACTGACACCAATGATGGGGCACTATTCCGCCCACTGACACCAATGATGGGGCACTATTCCTCCCACTGACACCAATGATGGGGCACTATTCCTCCCACTGACACCAATGATGGGGCACTGTTCCTCCCACTGATACCAATGATGGGGCACTATTCCTCTCACTGACACCAATGATGGGGCACTGTTCCTCCCACTGACACCAATGATGGGGCACTATTCCTCCCACTGACACCAATGATGGGGCACTGTTCCTCCCACTGACACCAATGATGGGACACTATTCCTCCCACTGACACCAATGATGGGGCACTATTCCTCCCACTGACACCAATGATGGGACACTATTCCTCCCACTGACACCAATGATGGGGCACTATTGCTCCCACTGATACCAATGATGGGGCACTGTTCCTCCCACTGATACAAATGATGGGGCACTGTTCCTCTCACTGACACCAATGATGGGGCACTGTTCCTCCCACTGACACCAATGATGGGACACTGTTCCTCCCACTGACACCAATGATGGGGCACTATTCCTCCCACTGACACCAATGATGGGACACTATTCCTCCCACTGACACCAATGATGAGGCACTATTCCTCCCACTGACACCAATGATGGGACACTATTCCTCCCACTGACACCAATGATAGGACACTATTCCTCCCACTGACACCAATGATGGGACACTATTCCTCCCACTGACACCAATGATGGGGCACTATTCCTCCCACTGACACCAATGATGGGGCACTATTCCTCCCACTGACACCAATGATGGGGCACTATTCCTCCCACTGATACCAATGATGGGGCACTATTCCTCCCACTGACACCAATGATGGGGCACTATTCCTCCCACTGACACCAATGATGGGGCACTATTCCTCCCACTGACACCAATGATGGGGCACTATTCCTCCCACTAACACCAATGATGGGTCACTATTCCCCGCACTGACACCAATGATGGGGCACTATTCCTCCCACTAACACCAATGATGGGGCACTATTTCTCCCACTGACACCAATGATGGGGCACTATTCCTCCCACTGACACCAATGATGGGGCACTATTTCTCCCACTGACACCAATGATGGGGCACTATTCCTCCCACTGACACCAATGATGGGGCACTATTCCCCCCACTGACACCAATGATGGGGCACTATTCCTCTCACTGACACCAATGATGGGGCACTATTCCTCCCACTGATACCAATGATGGGGCACTGTTCCTCCCACTGACACCAATGATGGGACACTATTCCTCCCACTGACACCAATGATGGGACACTATTCCTCCCACTGACACCAATGATGGGGCACTATTCCTCCCACTGACACCAATGATGGGGCACTATTTCTCCCACTGACACCAATGATGGGGCACTATTCCTCCCACTGACACCAATGATGGGGCACTATTCCTCCCACTGACACAAATGATGGGGCACTATTCCCCCCTCTGATACCAATGATGGGTCACTATTCCCCCCACTGATACCAATGATGGGGCACTATTCCTCCCACTGACACCAATGATGGGGCACTATTCCTCCACTGATACCAATGATGGGGCACTATTCCCCCCACTGACACCAATGATGGGGCACTATTCCCCCCACTGACACTAATGATGGGGCACTATTCCCCCCACTGACACTAATGATGGGGCACTATTCCCCCCACTGACACCAATGATAGGGCACTATTCCTGCCACTGACACCAATGATGGGGCACTATTCCTCCCACTGACACCAATGATGGGGCACTATTCCTCCCACTGACACCAATGATGAGATCTAACAAACTTCATGACTATTTATACACAGACAATAATTGCAATTTAAAAAGCTACAGATGTGGGAAATGAACCTTTAATTGCCATTGTACCCCGTGTGTGTCTGTACCAAGGATGAACATTCCGGGGGGTGGAGACTTCTGATCCATTTGGGGGGTGTCTGTTATTAGGATTTAAATTATTTTTATTTTACTAAATTCAATATAATACAAAGAAACATTTCGTATTTACAACCATCACCCAGCTGGTGGTGACTCGAGCTTTATAAAAGATTAGCAACTCTCTAGTGTCACCAGAAAAGCAGCAAAGATCAGATTACACAGACTGCACAGTGCAGCACACAGCCTCTGTGTACAGTCATCTCCATATAACTGACCTATTCCTTTTTTTTTCTCACCCACCTCCTCTCCTCTATCCTCTCCTCTCCTCTCTTCTCTCTCCTCTCCTCTCTCCTCTTCTCTCTTCTCCTCTCTCTCCTCTCCTCTCTTCTCTCTCCTCTCCTTTTCTCTCCTCTTCTCTCTCCTCTCTTCTCTCTTCTTTCTTCTCTCTCCTCTCCTCTCTTCTCCTCTCTTCTCTCTCCTCTCCTTTTCTCTCTTCTCCTCTCTTCTCTCTCCTCTCCTTTCTTCTTTCTCCTCTCTCTCCTCTCTTCTCTCTCCTCTCTTCTCTCTCCTCTACTTTCTTCTCCTCTCTCCCCTCTCCTCTCCTCTCCTCTCTTCTCTCTCTTCTCTTATCTCTCCTCTCCTTTCCTCGCTTCTCCTCTCCCCTCTCCTCTCTTCTCTTCTCTCCTCTCTCTACTCTCCTCTCCTCTCTTCTCTCTCCTCTCCTCTCTCTACTCCTCTCTACTCTCCTCTCTTCTCTCTCCTCTCCTCTCTTCTCTCTCCTCTCCTTTTCTCTCCTCTTCTCTCTCCTCTCTTCTCTCTCCTCTCTTCTCTCTTCTTTCTTCTCTCTCCTTTCCTCTCCTCTCCTCTCTTCTCCTCTCTTCTCTCTCCTCTCCTTTTCTCTCTTCTCCTCTCTTCTCTCTCCTCTCCTTTCTTCTTTCTCCTCTCTCTCCTCTCTTCTCTCTCCTCTCTTCTCTCTCCTCTCCTTTCTTCTCCTCTCTCCCCTCTCCTCTGCTCTCCTCTCTTCTCTCTCTTCTCTTATCTCTCCTCTCCTTTCCTCTCCTCGCTTCTCCTCTCCCCTCTCCTCTCTTCTCTTCTCTCCTCTCTCTACTCTCCTCTCCTCTCTTCTCTCTCCTCTCCTCTCTCTACTCCTCTCTACTCTCCTCTCTTCTCTCTCCTCTCCTCTCTTCTCTCTCCTCTCCTTTTCTCTCCTCTTCTCTCTCCTCTCTTCTCTCTCCTCTCTTCTCTCTTCTTTCTTCTCTCTCCTTTCCTCTCCTCTCCTCTCTTCTCCTCTCTTCTCTCTCCTCTCCTTTTCTCTCTTCTCCTCTCTTCTCTCTCCTCCCCTTTCTTCTTTCTCCTCTCTCTCCTCTCTTCTCTCTCCTCTCCTTTCTGCTCCTCTCTCCCCTCTCCTCTGCTCTCCTCTCTTCTCTCTCTTCTCTTATCTCTCCTCTCCCCTCTCCTCTTCTCTCCTCTCTCTACTCTCCTCTCTTCTCTCTCCTCTCTTCTCTTCTCTCTCCTCTCCTCTCTCTACTCCTCTCTACTCTCCTCTCTTCTCTCTCCTCTCCTCTCTCTACTCTCCTCTCCTCTCTTCTCTCTCCTCTCCTCTCTTCTCTCTCCTCTCCTCTCTTCTCTCTCCTATCACTCTCCTGTCCCCACCTGCACTGACTAGGTACGATGACATTGGGATCCCTGAGGATGAGGATGGTGTGAGGAGGAGGATCTGGGTGAGTACAGTTGGTGATGGGTGGGCAGTGCGGAGACCATATGTATCCCCATCTGGGCCTTCATTTCCGGCAGCCAGGAGGGAACACAGAGCCTGTTATGAGATCTGGAATGCTTCTCTTTACAGTTCATTGCCGCTCCGGCCATAAAAAGTCTGAATATGCCGAGCCGTTCTCCTCCCGCAGCCATAACAGGAGCGGCCTTTCATCTGCTGCAAATGTTTCTCATCCACAATTGTTTGTTTTCATAATTTTCTCTCCCTTTCTATAGATTGTAACATCGGTTTTTGTTTCTCACCTTCCCGGGTTTCTTTTTTTAGCACCAAATACCAGGAGGAGTAAAAAACACGAATATTCAGGATGGAGAGAGCCGGGAAGTGGCCCCTGAATACTAAAAGCCCCGGACCCCGCATTCACTATATCCGCTCTCCCCGGACCCCGCATTCACTATATCCGCTCTCCCCGGACCCCGCGTTCACTATATCCGCTCTCCCCGGACCCCGCATTCACTATATCCGCTCTCCCCGGACCCCGCATTCACTATATCCGCTCTCCCCGGACCCCGCATTCACTATATCCGCTCTCCCCGGACCCCGCATTCACTATATCTGCTCTCCCCGGACCCTGCATTCACTATATCCGCTCTCCCCGGACCCTGCATTCACTATATCCACTCTCCCCGGACCCTGCATTCACTATATCCGCTCTCCCCGGACCCCGCGTTCACTATATCCGCTCTCCCCGGACCCCGCATTCACTATATCCGCTCTCCCCGGACCCCGCGTTCACTATATCCGCTCTCCCCGGACCCCGCATTCACTATATCCGCTCTCCCCGGACCCCGCATTCACTATATCCGCTCTCCCCGGACCCCGCATTCACTATATCCGCTCTCCCCGGACCCCGCATTCACTATATCCGCTCTCCCCGGAACCCGCATTCACTATATCCGCTCTCCCCGGACCCCGCATTCACTATATCCGCTCTCCCCGGACCCCGCATTCACTATATCCGCTCTCCCCGGACCCCGCATTCACTATATCTGCTCTCCCCGGACCCCGCATTCACTATATCTGCTCTCCCCGGACCCTGCATTCACTATATCCGCTCTCCCCGGACCCTGCATTCACTATATCCACTCTCCCCAGACCCCGCATTCACTATATCCGCTCTCCACGGACCCCGCAATCACTGTATATGGCCCCCCACAGTACACAGAACATGGAAATGCAATTACTTTAGTAAATATAAACTGCTAAATCCCTTTTCTCATCAGCAGTATATAGCAGTCTTGTGACTTCTATCAGTGTCCAGCAGAGCACGGGTTAAAGCTTTTAGGAGGAGTTTTCTTTCTGCTCTAGGAGGATGCAGAACCCCTGACCTCTATCTGGACAGTGCTGATTGGCCCTGTGCTGATCACATGTATTCTCCCAAGAAAGAAAAACTCTCTAGCAATACACACCAAGCTGAGCATGTGCAGAAGGGCTACAGGTTCAACAAGAGGAGGATCAGCCCAAGACAGGCTTGGGCTTGATGTTGGACCCAAATGTGAGTTCGACTCGTACATCGGCTGTTCAGCGAAGACACGAACGATAAGGGCGTTTGGCGGGTTATTCACCCGCCGCGCTCTGCACTGCATTTTGATTGGCCAAAGCACTGCACCAATGCAGTGAAAAACAGCACACAGTTAACCCTTTGATCGCTCCAGATGTTAACCCCGTCCTGCCCAGGTTCATTAGTACAGTGTCAGTGCTTATCAGAATATGGAAACCCCCTTCAACACGGGGGCCCCCAGATCCCCCCCCCCATATGAATGAGTATGGGGTACATGGTACCGCTGCTCATTCACAAAAAAAGTGTAGTGTTAAAAAAAACAGGAGACGGTCTTTGACAAGTCCTTTATTAAAAACAAAAATTAAAAAAATGTCTCCCGTAGTGGATCAAACGTCAATCGCAAAAAAACTCTCTAGCAATACACACCAAGCTGAGCATGTGCAAAAGGGCTACAGGTTGTCAACCCGAAAAAAGAAAAAAAACCTGCTCCGCTCTGGACGCCATCTCCCGCCGTCTGACAGCTGTATAGTGATCACAGTTCTTAAATATCTAAGGGGCGGGGTCACCCGGTGCCATCAACGTGTACCGTGATTAGCCAAAGCATTGCACCTGACATTCTGACACTGCAGGGGGGAGCTGACTTGGTGTCACTGACATCCCCAGTGACACCAATACAGTGATCAGTGCTAATAAAAGGCCCTGACACTGTACTAATAGCAATGTCATCACTGGGTCTTTGTACTTCTCTATGCAATGCAGGCAGATCATGGCTGGTGGGAGGGGCCAGCAGGGTACTGTACAACGCTTCCTGAAAGAATCCCAGCGCCCTGCCTCACTACTCCTCTCAAGAGCCCTCGGTCATGATGCAAAAAGTGGGCTGGCTCTTGGGAGGAGTTATGCAGATTTTGGAATACTTTGATGGGCGGATGTCATTCTGGAGGAGTGGGTGTTCCCAGGGGGGGGGGGCATTTACATACAGACTGCCCACATGTGATGCCGAGCCTCCATGACTGAAAGAACTGAAATCCAATGAGTGAAAGGGGCGGGGCCAGGGACAGTCAAGCTAGATCAGGGGTCTTCAAACTCCACCCCCCGGGGCCAAGCTGCAAATCTTTAACCAGCCCATTGATGTAAGGGGGGGACTCTGATGGGGTCTGTGATGTAAGGGGGGACTCTGATGGGGTCTGTGATGTAAGGCAGGGACTCTGATGGGGTCTGTGATGTAAGGGGGGACTCTGATGGGGTCTGTGATGTAAAGCGGGGACTCTGATGGGGTCTGTGATGTAAGGGGGGACTCTATTGGGGTCTGTGATGTAAGGGGGGGACTTTAATGGGGTCTGTGATGTAAAGGGGGACTCTGATGGGGTCTGTAATGTGAGGGGGGACTCTGATGGGGTCTGTGATGTAAGGGGGGACTCTGATGGGGTATGTGATGTAAGGAGGGGACTCTGATGGAGTCTGTGATGTAAGGGGGGACTCTGATGGAGTCTGTGATGTAAGGGGGGACTCTGATGGGGTCTGTGATGTAAGGGGGGACTCTGATGGGGTCTGTGATGTGAGGGGGGGGACTATGATGGGGTCTGTGATGTGAGGGGGGGAATTCTGATGGAGTCTGTGATGTGAGGGGGGAACTCTGATGGGGTCTGTGATGTAAGGAGGGACTCTGATGGGGTCTGTGATGTAAGGAGGGACTCTGATGTGGTCTGTGATGTAAAGGGGGGACTCTGATGTGGTCTGTGATGTAAGGAGGGACTCTGATGGAGTCTGTGATGTAAGGAGGGACTCTGATGTAATCTGTGATGTAAGGAGGGACTCTGATGGGGTCTGTGATGTAAGGGGGGACTCTGATGGGGTCTGTGATGTAAGGAGGGACTCTGATGTGGTCTGTGATGTAAAGGGGGGACTCTGATGTGGTCTGTGATGTAAAGGGGGGACTCTGATGGGGTCTTTGATGTAAGGGGGGACTCTGATGGGGTCTGTGATGTGAGGGGGGGGGACTCTGATGGGGTCTCTGATGTAAGGAGGGACTCTGATGGGGTCTGTGATGTAAGGGGGGGAACTCTGATGGGGTCTGTGATGTAAGGGGGTGGGACTCTGATGGGGTCTGTGATGTGAGGGGGGGACTCTGATGGGGTCTGTGATGTAAGGAGGGACTCTGATGGGGTCTGTGATGTAAGGAGGGACTCTGATGTGGTCTGTGATGTAAAGGGGGGACTCTGATGTGGTCTGTGATGTAAAGGGGGGACTCTGATGGGGCCTCTTATGCGCTGCACACTGCTGCAACAGCAAACCCTTGTGCGAAGCCTCTGGTTGAAGCCGACGCTCTCCAGGGCCCAGGCTGAAGAGACCCTTTTGTGGTGTCACCGCGAGGAATGTGGCGCTCCTGGATCTAGTAGGACCTGAAGGGGCGGGTGGTGGAAATATGGAAGCTTCTCCCTGAGGCTTCACACCAAGGGATTGCGTTTTGTACAGCAGATATTAAAAAAATGTTCAAAAAGTTATTTTCCTCATTTTCAGAAAATTGCCACAATGATTACAACCATCTCCGCCGATCCTGCCTTGTTCAGGCACTTCCTGTTTTCGGGTGACAACGCTCCATCCCGATCTTCTAATTGCACTCTTGCGTTGTCACCCTTCCACACGATGTGGGCTACGAGTGACTGTTTCAGAAACGTTATGCCGCCGTTGTCACCACCAGGAGACCATGCACCGGTCACCATTGTTTTAAGCAGGTCACAGACGGGTCAAAAATCGTCCGATTTTCACACTGTTAGTGGGTTAATTGGTCGGCTGTTTTTCGGGGTTTTGGCACATTTTTTTATCGGTCAAGTTGGAAAATTTGCAGGCGATTTTGACGATCGGCCGATTTTCCTGCCAATAATGGGCAAATCGGCCGATTGTTTTATCGATAAAAAGCTTTGCATGAGCCTTGATCTGAAGAAGAGGAAAAAGAAGAAGAAAAAGAAGAAGAAAAAGGAAAAGAAGAAGCAGAAATAAAAAAAGAAGACGAAGAAGAAAAAGAAAAGAAGGAAAAGAAGAAGAAAAAGAAGAAGAAGAAGGAAAAGAAGAAGAAGGAGAAGAAGGAAAAGAAGAAGAAGAAGGAAAAGAAGTAGAAGAAGGAAAAGAAGAAGAATAAAAAGGAAAAGAAGAAGAGGAAGAAAAGGAAGAAGAAGAGGAAGAAGAAGAGGAAGAAAAGGAAGAGGAAGAGGAAGCAGAGGAAGAAGAAGAAGAAAAAGGAAAAGAAGAAGAGGAAGAAGAAAAGGAAGAAGAAGAGGAAGAGGAAGAAGAGGAAGAGGAAGAAGAAGAAGAAAGAAGAAGAATTCCAGTCCGCTATTATATTTTACATGAAAATTCTTGCGGTTGTAACAATGTATCTATTTGTATCCGAATAAAACCATCTGTATCCGAAATGGATGCAAATAGATACATTGTTGCAACCGCAAGACTTTCATGTAAAATCTAATAGCTGAGCTCTCTGCAGGGACAGAAGTCATTAAATGCCGGCCGTAGACGGGACGTAAATCGACAGATTTTTTTACCGTTCGTGGTAACGTCGGCCAATCGAACGACCGATCTTTCGGTATTTTTTTTTTAATCGTCCGGTTTTCGCCCGTCTATGGCCAGCATTGGGCTCTACTTATCCTTTAAATATAAAACTTGATTTTTTTTTTTCTTGGAATGAGTGTTTCTCCCGATTACTCCGGCTCTTGTAATCAGCGGCGGCGGCTCGTCACAGGGAAGCAGAATTGGCAGTTGATTGTCCGTAGCCGGGCTGGGGAGGGAGCCAGCGGAGGGAATAATGCGGGAAACCAGCAGAGGCTGATGAATGTCCTCATTGTTTTCACTTATTTTGTTTGTATCTTTTTTTTTTTCCCTTTTTTTAAAGGGCCGGTACGGTTTCCGGGGCTGACAACGTCTACAGTCTGTCTCCAGCATCCCCCACGCTGCGGAATCTGACAGTTTGTGCAGGAAATTTTTTCGCTTTCTCAGCAGGGGAAAGGTTAGCAGTCAGGTAAATGTGAAAATAAACAATGCCCCCCCCCCCAGACCCTCCCCTCCCCAATAAAATGCCAGGATGGAGCTGGGCGCAACAGAACTGTCTGAGCATCACACGGCGAAATCTCCAAAAAAATCCCAATAAAAGTTTCAACATGTCATTTCATCTACAGTTCTCATTAGACAGATCCCTGGTGATCCCACCACAAAGGTCCTTGTTCAGGCACTTCCTGTTATAGGGTGACAACGCTTCTGTCTCGGTATCCCAATTGTGCTCCTGCGTGTCACCTTGCCACGTGGGCTTCTGATGGGGGGCTGCGAGTAGCCGTTTCCTGTTATAGGGTGACAACGCTCCATCGCGGTACCCCAATTGTGCTCTTGCATTGTCACCTTGCCACGTGGGCTTCTGATTGGGGGCCGCGAGTGGCCATTTCTTGTTATAGGGTGACAACGCTCCGTCACGGTCACCTTGCCACGTAGGCTTCTGATAGGGGCTGCAAGTGGCAGTTTCCTGTTCCACTTCCTGTTATAGGGTGACAACGCTCTGTCGTGGTATCCCAATTGTGCTCCTGCGTTGTCACCTTGCCACGTGGGCTTCTGATGGGGGCTGCGAGTGGCCGTTTCCTGTTATAGGGTGACAACACTCCGTTGCGTTTATCCCATTTGTGCTCCTGCGTTGTCACCTTGCCACGTGGGCTTGATGGGGGCTGTGAGTGGCCGTTTCCTGTTATAGGGTGACAACACTCCGTCGTGTGTATCCCAATTGTGCTCCTGCGTTGTCACCTTGCCATGTGGGCTTCTGATAGGGGGCTTCAAGTGACCGTTTCCTGTTAAAGGGTGACAATGCTCCGTCGCAGTATCCCAGTTGTGTTCCTTCATTGTCACCTTGCCACATGGGCTTCTAATGTGGGGGCTGCGAGTGGCCATTTCTTGTTCTACATCCTGTTATAGGGTGACAACGCTTCTGTCTCGGTATCCCAATTGTGCTCCTGCGTTGTTACCTTGCCACGTGGGCTTCTGATGGGGGGCTGCGAGTGGCCGTTTCCTGCTATAGGGTGACAACACTCTGTTGCAACTATCCCACTTGTGCTCCTGCGTTGTCACCCTGCCACGTGGGCTTGATGGGGGCTGCAAGTGGCCGTTTCCTGTTATAGGGTGGCAACGCTCAGTCGTGGTATCCCAATTGTGCTCCTGCGTTGTCATCTTGCCACGTGGGCTTGATCGGGGCTGTGAGTGGCCATTTCCTGTTCCACTTCCTGTTATAGGGTGACAACGCTCTGTCGCGGTATCCCAATTGTGTTCCTGCGTTGTCACCTTGCCACGTGGGCTTCTGATGGGGGCTGCAAGTGGCCGTTTCCTGTTATAGGGTGACAACACTCTGTGGCTCAGGCGGATTGTTTTTTTTTTGGATCAGGTTGCCAGGAGCTTCTCAAACCATTCTGTTGCCATCTTACATTCTCACTGCTCTGGTTCAGGTTCCCGTTGGGTCCCCAAAAGGACTTCCAATTCAAAAACTTGGGGGTCTGCAATTTTTTTAAAAAATGTTTGTGCGGCCAACAAACCCGACCGACTTTATAGACGTTCGCTGAACTGTAACGAAGAAATGCCAGGCAGGAAACTAAAGACCGTCCATTCCGGGTTTACATTGACTTTAATGAAAAAGTTCGACGGGAGTCGATGTGAAAGCCACATGTTCGTGCCGCTCGCAGTATGAAATGTACTTATACGGGTTCTGGCAATATCCTGAACTGATTTTATTTTTCCAGCATGCGCTATGAAGTTTATTTTTTTGTCCTTTTTTTTTTATATTTCATGCCAGCGAGCCAATGTTTAGACGTGTTTTTATTAATTTTTTTTATTGAAAGGATTTTATTTTATTTCATCTCTCTGTTTATCTAACCCCCTCCCCCAATCTTGTTCATAGTTAACCAAAAAAAATTTTTTTATTAACCTAATCATTATATGGATTTTTTTTATTATTATTTATTTATTTATTTTTTATTCTAAATTGATTTAAGTCAATTTGATTACTTTTAACTAATTAAGTGGTATTTTTAATTAAATTACATTATTGCTTTTAATTTAAATTTAATTTAACTAATTTAATTTTAATTTGTTAATAATTCTTATTTTTAATTTGAATTATTTAATTAATAATTTTATTTCATTAATGTAATTATAATGAATGGTTTGTTATTTTTCATTTTTAATTAAATATTGATTTTAATCTAAATTTCATGTAATTAATTAAATTTATTTATTAATAATTAATTGTTGTTTTTTATTTGAAGTAATGAAATAATCTAATTTTAATTTTATAGAAATAATTTAATTATAATGAATTATTTGTTATTTTTCATTTTAATTAATTATTGATTTTAAATTCAATTTCATTTTATTAATTTTAATTTCTTAATACCTAATTGTTATTTTTTATTTTAATGAATGAATATTTTAATATTACTTTGATTACATTGATCTAAAGATTTGATTGGATTGATCATTTTGTTGAAATATTTTTAATTTTTATTAATATGTTAATTTCAATTTAATTTAATTAATTTTAATTTATGAATAATTAATGCTTATTTTTTATTTTAATTAATTAATGAAAATAATTTTACTTTGATTTAATTTTAAATTTTTTTTTATATTTTACATTTTAAAAATTTTATGTAACAATACAGTCTTGCACAGGTGTACTGGCTCCTCCCCTTCAGTCTTGCACAGGTGTACTGACTCCTCCCCTTCAGTCTCGTACAGGTGTAGCGGCTCTTCCCCCTCACTCTTGCACAGGTGTAGCGGCTCCTCCTCTTCAGTCTTCCACAGGTGTACCGACTCCTCCCCTTCAGTCTTGCACAGGTGTACCAGCTCCTCCCCTTCAGTCTTGCACATGTGTACCGGCTCCTCCCCTTCAGTCTTGCACAGGTGTACCGGCTCCTCCCCTTCAGTCTTGCACAGGTGTACCGGCTCCTCCCCTGGACTGAATCGTCTTCCTCTGATGTCACCGCACACTGAGAGCTTCTCACAATCTGTATTAGAAGCTGCAGACAGTCAGACAGAGCTTCGCCTCATTTCGTGGCTGGAGGACATCCAGCATCATCCAACACTTTCGTCCCCAGCCTGACTGTCCCTGGCCCCACCCCTTTCATTCATTGGATTTCAATTCTGTCTATCATGGAGACTCAGCATCACATGGGGGTGTTACCTTCGGGCAGCCTACATGCAAATAGAGCTCCTACTCCTCCAAAGGTCTGCCCACTAAGGCATTTTGACATTTGCATAACTCCTCCCACTGCTTGCTTCAGGGCTGAGGGCTCTAGACTGCAACATTGTAACTTTGTTGCAAGTCACAAGGTGAGAGGTAACAGCAGGGGCTGATTCGTGTCAGACATTTGTGAACACCAGAATTTACATGTCTGTGCCATTGCTGTCCAGAACAGAGTTGGTGATGATGCCTGAACAAAGATGGCGCCGTTCTTGTAGAGAGAGAAGCAGATGAAGGCATTGTCGGGGGAGGGGGGGGGGCGAGGTGATAAATACCTGGATGGGTTACACTGACACATTGCATGAAAATATTTACAGGGCCTTGAAAAAGTATTTATACGCCTTGAAATTCTCCACATTATGTTAAAGCCAAAAGAGTCAATGTATTTATTGGGATTGGATGTGATGGAGCGACACAAAGTGACACATCATTGTGAAGTGGAAGGAAAATGAGAGATGGGGAGAGAGAGAGGGGGGGAGGGGGGAGAGAAGGGGGAGAGGAGGGAGGGGGAGAGAGGTGGGGAAGGGGGAGAGAGAGGGGAGAGAGGGGGAGGGAGGGGGGGAGAGAGGGGGGAAGGGGAGAGAGAGAGGGGAGGGGAAGAGAGAGAGGGGGGAGAGGGGGAGAGAGGGGGGAGGGGGAGAGAGAGAGGGGGGAGGGAGGGGGGAGAGGGGGGGGGAGGAGGGAGGGGGAGAGAGGTGGGGAAGGGGGAGAGAGAGGGGGGAGAGAGGGGGGAGAGAGGGGAGGGAGGGGGGAGAGAGGGGGGAAGGGGGAGAGAGAGAGGGGAGGGGAGAGAGAGGGGGGAGAGAGGGGGAGAGAGGGGGGAGGGGGAGAGAGAGAGGGGGGAGGGAGGGGGGAAGGGAGAGAGAGAGAGGGGAGGGAGGGGAGAGAGAGAGGGGGGAGGGGGAGAGAGGGGGAGAAAGAGGGGGGAGGGAAGAGAGAGGGGGAGGGGGGGGGAGAGAGAGGGGTAGAGGGGGGAGAGAGAGGGGGGAGGGGGGAGAGGATGGTAGAGAGAGGTAGGAGGGGGAGGGAAGGGGAGAGAGAGGAGGGGAGAGAGAGAGAGGCGGGAGAGGGGGGAGAGAGGGGGAGGGGAGAGAGGGGGAGGAGAGAGGAGGGGGGAGGGGAGACGAGGGGAGAGGGGGGAGGGAGAGATAAAGAAGGAGAGAGGGGGTGAGACAGAGGAGGGAAAAAGAGAGGGAGGGAGAGGGGGAAGAGAGAGGGGGGAGGGGGGGAAGAGAGGGGGGGGGAGAGAGGGGGGGAGACAGAGGAGAGAGAATCATATATATATATACACACATTATTTATATAGCGGCGATAGTTTGCTCAGCGCTGTACAATATAGTGGGGGGACAGTACATGAGACAAGACAGCAACAATACAATACACAAGGGGATCGAGGGCCCTGTTCTTTGGAGCTTACAATCTAGGAGGGAGGGGATAGTGGTACAGGAGGAAGTGACTGCGGGGGATGGAGTGGTAGGAGGAGATCAGTTGTTAGGTGAGGGTGGGGGAGGCTTCCCTGAAGAGGTGGGTTTTCAGGGTGCGCCTAAAGGTGAGGAGGGTAGATGACAGTCTGATGGATTGGGATAGAGAGTTCCAGAGGATGGGGGGAAGTCCTGGAGAAGTCCTGCAGTTGGGCGTGGGAGGAGGAGACCAGGGGGCTAGAAAGTAGGAGGTCTTGTGAATAGCGAAGAGTACAGGTAGGGTGGTATTTGGGTTTCAGGTCGGTGAGGTAGTTTGGGGCAGCATTATGGATGGCTTTGTACGTCAATGTTAGTAATTTGAATTTATTGTATTGGGCAATCGGGAGCCAGTGGAGGGAATGACAGAGGGGGGTGGAGGCCAGTGGAGGGATTGGCAGAGGGGGGTGGAGGCCAGTGGAGGGATTGGCAGAGGGGGGTGGAGGCCAGTGGAGGGAATGACAGAGGGGGGTGGAGGCCAGTGGAGGGAATGACAGAGGGGGGTGGAGGCCAGTGGAGGGATTGGCAGAGGGGGGTGGAGGCCAGTGGAGGGAATGACAGAGGGGGGTGGAGGCCAGTGGAGGGAATGACAGAGGGGGGTGGAGGCCAGTGGAGGGAATGACAGAGGGGGGTGGAGGCCAGTGGAGGGATTGGCAGAGGGGGGTGGAGGCCAGTGGATGGATTGGCAGAGGGGGGTGGAGGCCAGTGGAGGGATTGGCAGAGGGGGGTGGAGGCCAGTGGAGGGAATGACAGAGGGGGGTGGAGGCCAGTGGAGGGAATGACAGAGGGGGGTGGAGGCCAGTGGAGGGATTGGCAGAGGGGGGTGGAGGCCAGTGGAGGGAATGACAGAGGGGGGTGGAGGCCAGTGGAGGGAATGACAGAGGGGGGTGGAGGCCAGTGGAGGGAATGACAGAGGGGGGTGGAGGCCAGTGGAGGGATTGGCAGAGGGGGGTGGAGGCCAGTGGAGGCATTGGCAGAGGGGGGTGGAGGCCAGTGGAGGGAATGACAGAGGGGGGTGGAGGCCAGTGGAGGGAATGACAGAGGGGGGTGGAGGCCAGTGGAGGGAATGACAGAGGGGGGTGGAGGCCAGTGGAGGGAATGACAGAGGGGGGTGGAGGCCAGTGTAGGGATTGGCAGAGGGGGGTGGCAGAAGCGGAGCGGTTGGTAAGGTGGATGAGTCTGTCCGCTGAGTTCAGGATAGACTGAAGCGGGGATAGTCTGTGATGAGGTAGGCCGGTGAGGAGGGAGTTGCAGTAGTCCAGACGTGAGATAATAAGGGAGTGAACGAGGAGTTTAGTAGTGTCCGGGGTGAGGAACGAACGTATTTTGGAGATGTTGCGGAGGTGGAGTCTGCATGAGTTTGTCAGCGATTGGACTTGGGGTTGGAAGGACAGGTTTGAGTCCAGGGTGACACCTAGGACTTTGGCTTGTGGGGTGGGACTGATGGTGGCGTTGTTGGTTGTGATGGAGAGGACTCTTTCGTTCTCTCATTGGGGGGGGGGAGCAATTCTTGTGTTGCCTAGGGCAGCACAAAACCTCAATACACCACTGGAAGAAGGGGCTCTGGTCAGAAGAATCCAAACTGTAACTTGTTGGCCAAAAAGCAAAACACTATGTGTGGGGAAAACTAACACTGCACATCCCCTGAACACACCATCCCCACTGTGAAACATGGTGGTGGCAGCATCATGTGGTGGGGATGCTTTTCTTCAGCAGGGACAGGGAAGCTGGTCAGAGTTGCTGGGAAGATGGATGGAGCCAAATACAGGGCAATCTTAGAAGAAAACCTGATAGAGTCTGCAGAAGACTTGAGACTGGGGCGGAGGTTCCCCTTCCAGCAGGACAACGACCTGAAACATCCAGCCAGAGCTACAATGGAATGGTTCAGATCAAAGCATCTTCATGTGTTAGAATGGCCCAGTCACAGTCCAGACCCAAATCCAATGGAGAATCTGTGGCCAGACCTGAGAATTGGTGTTCCCAGACGCTCTCCATCCAATCTGACAGAGCTTGAGGGATTCTGCAAAGAAGAACGGGCAGAAATGTCCCTCTCTAGATGTGCAAAGAGACATCCCCAAAAAGACTTGCATCTGGAATTGCAGCCAAAGGGGGTCCTACAAAGTATTGACTCCGGGGGGCCGAATACAAATGCCGCCACACTTTTCACAGATTTGTTGGTCACAAATGTTGAAAATCATTTCTCATTTTCCTTCCACTTCACAATTATGTGCCACTTTGTGTCGGCCCATCACATCCAATCCTGATAGATACATTGTAACATGACAACATGGGGGGCATTTCAGGGGGGGGGATTCATTGTATCATGACAACATGGGGGGGATACATTGTAACATGACAACATGGGGAACATTTCGGGGGGGGGGGAATACATTGTAACATGACAACATGGGGGGCATTTCAGGGGGGGGGATTCATTGTATCATGACAACATGGGGGGGATACATTGTAACATGACAACATGGGGAACATTTCGGGGGGGGGGGAATACATTGTAACATGACAACATGGGGGACATTTCAGGGGGGGGGAATATATTGTAACATGACAACATGGGGGACATTTCAGGGGGGGGGGAATACATTGTAACATGACAACATGGGGGACATTTCAGGGGGGGGGGGGAATACATTGTAACATGACAACATGGGGGACATTTCAGGGGGGGGGGAATATATTGTAACATGACAACATGGGGGACATTTCAGGGGGGGGGGGGGAATACAATGTAACATGACAACATGGGGGACATTGCAGGGGGGAGTTGGAATACAATGTAACATGACAACAT